>NW_027438547.1:0-70000 GCF_000715075.1 Nicotiana tabacum
GGAACGATCATGGCTGGGCGGTGACTATGGTTCCTTAGGTCTTATTTGATAGTCCAGAAAAATTTTAGGCGATAGGGGTCCGGAGACCCGGGACCACTCGGACAGCGTGGGCTATAACACACAAAAATATGGGATCGCGCGGAATTCTAGTTGTTTGGCCGAAAAATGCAAAAAATGAGGAACGATCATGGTGGGGCGGATACTATGGTTCCTTAGGTCGTATTTGATAGACCAGAAAAAAATTAGGTGATAGGGGTTTGGAGGTCCCGGGACCACTCGGAAGGCGTAAGCTATAGCACACTAAAATATGCAAATCGTGCGGAGTTCTAGTTTTTTGGCCGAAAAATGCAAAGAATTTGGAACGATCATGGTGGGGCGGTGACTATTGTACCTTAGGTCGTATTTGATTGCCCGAAAAAATTTTAGGCGATCGGGGTCCGCGGCTCTTGGGACCACTCGGAATGCGTGGGTATAGCACACGAAAATATGGGAATCGGGCGAAATTCTAGGTCTTTATCAGTAACATGCAAAAAATGTGGAAAGATCTTGGCAGGGTGGTGACTATGGTTCCTTTGGTCTTATTTGATAGTCCGAAAAATATTAGGCGATATGGGTCCGGAGGTCCCGGGACCACTCGGAAGGCGTGGGCTATAACATACAAAAATATAGGAATCGCGCGGAATTCTAGTTGTTTGGCCGAAAAATGCAAAAAATGAGGAACGATCATGGCAGAGCGGATACTATGGTTCCTTAGGTCATATTTGATAGTCCGGAAAAATTTTAGGCGATAGGGGTCAGGAGGTCCCGGGACCACTCGGAAGGCGTGGGCTATAACACACAAAAATATTGGAATCGCGCGGAATTCTAGTTGTTTGGCCGAAAAATGCAAAAAATGAGGAACGATCATGGCGGGGTTGTTACTATGGTTCCTTAGGTCGTATTTGATTGAGCGGAAAATTTTTAGGCGATCGGGGTTCGGGGTTCCTGGGACCCCTTGGAAGGCGTGGGCTAAAGCACACGAAAATATGGAAATCACGCGGAATTCTAGTTTTTTGGATGAAAAACGCAAAAGACTAGGAACGATCATGGCGGGGCGGTGACTATGGTTCCTTAGGTCGTATTTGATAGTCCAGAAAATTTTTAGGCGATCCGGCTCCGGGGGGCCCTACCCACTCGTAAGGCGTGGGCGATAGCGCACAAAAATATGGGAATCGGGCGGAATTCTAGTTTTTTGGCCAAAAAATGCAAAAAATAAGGAACGATCATGGCGAGGCGGTGACTATGGTTCCTTCTGTCCTAATTGATGGCCCGAAAACTTTTTAGGCGATCCGAGTCCGGCGGCCCGGCCCACTCGGAAGGCGTGGGCAATAGCACTCTAAAATATGGTAATCGAGCAGAATTCTAGTTTTTTGGCCGAAAAACGCAATAAGCGAGGAACGATCATGGCTGGGCGGTGACTATGGTTCCTTAGGTCGTATTTGATGGCCCAAAAAATTTTAGGCGATCGGGGTCCACGGCTCCCGGGACCACTCAGAAGGCGTAAGCTATAGCACACTAAAATTCGCAAATCGCGCGGAGTTCTAGTATTTTAGCCGAAAAATGCAAAGCATTTGGAAAGATCATGGTGGGGCGGTGACTATGGTTCCTTAGGTCATATTTGATGGCCCAAAAAAATTTTAGGCGATCGGGGTCCGGGGGTCTCGGAACCACTTGGAAGGGTGGGCAATAGCGCACAAAAATATTGTAATCAAGCGGAATTCTAGTTGTTTGGCCAAAAAATGCAACAAATGAGGAATGATCATGGCTGGGCGGTGACTATGGTTCCTTAGGTCGTATTTGATAGTCCGGAAAATTTTTTGGCGATAGGGGTCCGAGTTCCCGGGTTCACTTGGAAGGCGTGGGCTATAGGACATGAAAATATGGGAATCGCGCGGAATTCTAGTTTTTTGGCCGAAAAACGGAAAAAACTAGGAACGATCATGGCTGGGCGGTGACTATGGTTCCTTAGGTCTTATTTGATAGTCCGGAAAAATTTTAGGCAATAGGGGTCCGGAGACCCGGGACTACTCGGAAGGTGTGGGCTATAACACATAAAAATATGGGATCGCGCGAAATTCTAGTTGTTTGGCCGAAAAATGCAAAAACTGAGGAACGATCATGGCGGGGAGGATACTATGGTTCCTTAGGTCGTATTTGATAGTCCGGAAAAATTTTAGGCGATAGGGGTCCGGAGGTCCTGGGACCACTCAGAAGGTGTAGGCCATAACACACAAAAATATGGGAATCGCGCGGAATTCTAGGTCTTTTTCAGTAACATGCAAAAAATGTGGAAAGATCTTGGTAGGGCGGTGACTATGGTTCCTTTGGTCTTATTTGATAGTCCGGAAAAATATTAGGCGATAGGGGTCCGGAGGTCCCGGGACCACTCGGAAGGCATGGGCTATAACACACAAAAATATGGGAATCGCGCGGAATTCTAGTTGTTTGGCCTAAAAACGCAAAAAATGAGGAATGATCAAGGCGGGGCGGATACTATGGTTCCTTAGGTCGTATTTGATAGTCCGGAAAAATTTTAGGCGATAGGGGTCAGGAGGTCCCGGGACCACTCGAAAGGCGTGGGCTATAACACACAAAAATATGGGAATCGCGCAGAATTCTAGTGGTTTGGCCGAAAAACGCAAAAAATGAGGAACGATCATGGCGGGGTGATTACTATGGTTCCTTAGGTCGTATTTGATGGCCCGGAAAATTTTTAGGTGATCGGGGTTCGGGGTTCCCGGGACCCGTTGGAAGGCGTGGGCTAAAGCACACGAAAATATGGAAATCGCACGGAATTCTAGTGTTTTGGCTAAAAAACGCAAAAGACTAGGAACGATCATTGCAGGGCGGTGACTATGGTTCCTTAGGTCATATTTGATAGTCCAGAAAATTTTTAGGCGATCCGGCTCTGGAGGGCCTGACCCGCTCGGAAGGCGTAGGCGATAGCACACAAAAATATGGGAATCAGGCGGAATTCAAGTTTTTTGGCCAAAAAATGCAAAAAATAAGGAACGAACATGGAGAGGCAGTGACTATGGTTCCTTAGGTCCTAATTGATTGCCCGAAAAATTTTTAGGCGATCCGAGTCCGGCGGCCCGGCCCACTCGGAAGGCGTGGGCAATAGCACACAAAAATATGGTAATCGAGCGAAATTCTAGTTTTTTGGCCGAAAAACGCAATAAATGAGGAACGATCATGGCTGGGCGGTGACTATGGTTCCTTAGGTCGTATTTGATGGCCCGAAAAATTTTAGGCGATCGGGGTCCACGGCTCCCGGGACCACTCGGAAGGCGTAAGCTATAGCACACTAAAATATGCAAATCGCGCGGAGTTCTAGTTTTTTGGCCGAAAAATGCAAAGCATTTGGAACGATCATGGTGGAGCGGTGACTATGGTACCTTAGGTCGTATTTGATAGTCCGGAAAAATTTTAGGCGATCGGGGTTTGTGGCTCCCCGGACCACTTGGAAGGCGTGGGTATAGCACACGAAAATAAGGGAATCGGGCATAATTCTAGTTTTTTGGCTGAAAAATGCAAAAAATGAGAAACGATGATGGCGGCGCGGTTACTATGGTTCCTTAGGTCGTATTTGACGGCCCAGAAAAATTTTAGGCGATCGGGGTCCGGGGGTCCCGAAACCACTTGGAAGGGTGGGCAATAGCACACAAAAATATTGTAATCGGGCGGAATTCTAGTTTTTTGGCCGAAAAACGCAACAAATGAGGAATGATCATGGCTGGGCGGTGACTATGGTTCCTTAGGTCGTATTTGATAGTCCGGAAAAATTTTAGGCGATAGGGGTCCGGAGTTCCCGGGTTCACTTGGAAGGCGTGGGTTATAGGACACGAAAATATGGGAATCGCGCGGAATTCTAGTTTTTTGGCTGAAAAACGGAAAAAACTAGGAACGATGATGGCTGGGCGGTGACTATGGTTCCTTAGGTCTTATTTGATAGTACGGAAAATTTTTAGGCGATAGGGGTCCGGAGACCCGGGACCACTCGGAAGGCGTGGGCTATAACACAACTATATGGGATCGCGCGGAATTCTAGTTGTTTGGCCGAAAAACGCAAAAAATGAGGAACGATCATGGCGGGGAGGATACTATGGTTCCTTAGGTCGTATTTGATAGTCAGGAAAAATTTATGGCGATAGGGGTCCGGAGGTCCCGGGACCACTCGGAAGGTGTGGGCTATAACACACAAAAATATGGGAATCGCGCGGAATTCTAGTTGTTTGGCCGAAAAACGCAAAAAATAAAAAACGATCATGGCGGGGCGGATACTATGGTTCCTTAGGTCGTATTTGATTGCCCGGAAAATTTTTAGGCGATCGGGGTCCGCGGCTCTTGGAACCACTCGGAATGCGTGGGTATAGCACATGAAAATATGGGAATCGGGCAAAATTCTAGGTATTTTTCAGTAACATACAAAAAATGTGGAAAGATCTTGGCAAGGCAGTGACTATGGTTCCTTTGGTCTTATTTGATAGTCCGGAAAATTATTAGGCGATAGGGGTCAGGAGGTCCCGGGACCACTCGAAAGGCGTGGGCTATAACACACAAAAATATGGGAATCGCGCAGAATTCTAGTGGTTTGGCCGAAAAACGCAAAAAATGAGGAACGATCATGGCGGGGTGATTACTATGGTTCCTTAGGTCGTATTTGATGGCCCGGAAAATTTTTAGGTGATCGGGGTTCGGGGTTCCCGGGACCCGTTGGAAGGCGTGGGCTAAAGCACACGAAAATATGGAAATCGCACGGAATTCTAGTGTTTTGGCTAAAAAACGCAAAAGACTAGGAACGATCATTGCAGGGCGGTGACTATGGTTCCTTAGGTCGTATTTGATAGTCCAGAAAATTTTTAGGCGATCCGGCTCTGGAGGGCCCGACCCGCTCGGAAGGCGTAGGCGATAGCACACAAAAATATGGGAATCGGGCGGAATTCAAGTTTTTTGGCCAAAAAATGCAAAAAATAAGGAACGAATATGGAGAGGCAGTGACTATTGTTCCTTAGGTCCTGATTGATGGCCCAAAAAATTTTTAGGCGATCCGAGTCCGGCGGCCCGGCCCACTCGGAAGGCGTGGGCAATAGCACACAAAAATATGATAATCGAGCGGAATTCTAGTTTTTTGGCCGAAAAACGCAATAAATGAGGAACGATCATGGCTGGGCGGTGACTATGGTTCCTTAGGTCGTATTTGATGGCCCGGAAAATTTTAGGCGATCGGGGTCCACGGCTCCCGGGACCACTCGGAAGGCGTAAGCTATAGCACATTAAAATATGCAAATCGCGCGGAGTTCTAGTTTTTTGGCCGAAAAATGCAAAGCATTTGGAACGATCATGGTGAAGCGGTGACTATGGTACCTTAGGTCGTATTTGATAGTCCGGAAAAATTTTAGGCGATCGGGGTTTGCGGCTCCCCGGACCACTTGGAAGGCGTGGGTATAGCACACGAAAATAAGGGAATCGGGCATAATTCTAGTTTTTTGGCTGAAAAATGCAAAAAATGAGAAACGATGATGGCGGCGCGGTTACTATGGTTCCTTAGGTCGTATTTGACGGCCCGGAAAAATTTTAGGCGATCGGGGTCCGGGGGTCCCGAAACCACTTGGAAGGGTGGGCAATAGCACACAAAAATATTGTAATCGGGCGGAATTCTAGTTTTTTGGCCGAAAAACGCAACAAATGAGGAATGATCATGGCTGGGCGGTGACTATGGTTCCTTAGGTCGTATTTGATAGTCCGGAAAAATTTTAGGCGATAGGGGTCCGGAGTTCCCGGGTTCACTTGGAAGGCGTGGGTTATAGGACACGAAAATATGGGAATCGCGCGGAATTCTAGTTTTTTGGCTGAAAAACGGAAAAAACTAGGAACGATGATGGCTGGGCGGTGACTATGGTTCCTTAGGTCTTATTTGATAGTACGGAAAATTTTTAGGCGATAGGGGTCCGGAGACCCGGGACCACTCGGAAGGCGTGGGCTATAACACAACTATATGGGATCGCGCGGAATTCTAGTTGTTTGGCCGAAAAACGCAAAAAATGAGGAACGATCATGGCGGGGAGGATACTATGGTTCCTTAGGTCGTATTTGATAGTCAGGAAAAATTTATGGCGATAGGGGTCCGGAGGTCCCGGGACCACTCGGAAGGTGTGGGCTATAACACACAAAAATATGGGAATCGCGCGGAATTCTAGTTGTTTGGCCGAAAAACGCAAAAAATAAAAAACGATCATGGCGGGGCGGATACTATGGTTCCTTAGGTCGTATTTGATTGCCCGGAAAATTTTTAGGCGATCGGGGTCCGCGGCTCTTGGAACCACTCGGAATGCGTGGGTATAGCACACGAAAATATGGGAATCGGGCAAAATTCTAGGTCTTTTTCAGTAACATGCAAAAAATGTGGAAAGATCTTGGCAAGGCGGTGACTATGGTTCCTTTGGTCTTATTTGATAGTCCGAAATATTATTAGGCGATAGGGGTCCGGAGGTCCCGGGACCACTCGGAAGGCGTGGGCTATAACACACAAAAATATGAGAATCGCGCGGAATTCTAGTTGTTTGGCCGAAAAACGCAAAAAATGAGGAACGATCATGGCGGGGCGGATACTATGGTTCCTTAGGTCGTATTTGATAGTCCGGAAAAATTTTAGGCGAAAGGGGTCAGGAGCTCCCGGGACCACTCGGAAAGCGTGGGCTATAACACACAAAAATATGGGAATCGCGCGGAATTGTAGTTGTTTGGCCGAAAAATGCAAACAAAATGAGGAACGATCATGGCGGGGTGGTTACTATGGTTCCTTAGGTCGTATTTGATGGCCCGGAAAATTTTTAGGCGATCGGGGTTCGGGGTTCCTGGGACCCCTTGGAAGGCGTGGGCTAAAGCGCACGAAAATATGGAAATCGCGCGGAATTCTAGTTTTTTGGCTGAAAAACTCAAAAGACTAGGAACGATCATGGCGGGGCGGTGACTATGGTTCCTTAGGTCGTATTTGATAGTCCAGAAAATTTTTAGGCGATCCGGCTCCGAGGGGCCCGACCCACTCGGAAGGCGTGGGCGATAGCACACAAAAATATGGGAATCGGGCGGAATTCTAGTTTTTTGGCCAAAAAATGCAAAAAATAAGGAACGATCATGGCGAGGCGGTGACTATGGTTCATTCGGTCCTAATTGATAGCCCGAAAACTTTTTAGGCGATCCGAGTTCGGCGGCCCGGCCCACTCGGAAGGCGTGGGCAATAGCACACAAAAATATGGTAATCGATCAAAATTCTAGTTTTTGGCCGAAAAACGCAATAAACAAGGAACGATCATGGCTGGGCGGTGACTATGGTTCCTTAGGTCGTATTTGATGGCCCAGAAAATTTTAGGCGATCGGGGTCCACGGCTCCCGGGACCACTCGGAAGGCGTAAGCTATAGCACACTAAAATTCGCAAATCGCGCGGAGTTCTAGTATTTTAGCCGAAAAATGCAAAGCATTTGGAAAGATCATGGTGGGGCGGTGACTATAGTTCCTTAGGTCATATTTGACGGCCCGGAAAAATTTTAGGCGATCGGGGTCCGGGGGTCCCGGAACCACTTGGAAGGGTGGGCAATAGCGCACAAAAATATTGTAATCGGGCGGAATTCTAGTTTTTTGGCCGAAAAATGCAACAAATGAGGAATGATCATGGCTGGGCGGTGACTATGGTTCCTTAGGTCGTATTTGATAGTCCGGAAAAAATTTTGGCGATAGGGGTCCGAGTTCCCGGGTTCACTTGGAAGGCGTGGGCTATAGGACATGAAAATATGGGAATCGCGCGGAATTCTAGTTTTTTGGCCGAAAAACAGAAAAAACTAGGAACGATCATGGCTGGGCGGTGACTATGGTTCCTTAGGTCTTATTTGATAGTCCGGAAAAATTTTAGGCAATAGGGGTCCGGAGACCCGGGACTACTCGGAAGGTGTGGGCTATAACACATAAAAATATGGGATCGCGCGAAATTCTAGTTGTTTGGCCGAAAAATGCAAAAAATGAGGAACGATCATGGCGGGGAGGATACTATGGTTCCTTAGGTCGTATTTGATAGTCCGGAAAAATTTTAGGCGATAGGGGTCCGGAGGTCCCGGGACCACTCGGAAGGTGTAGGCCATAACACACAAAAATATGGGAATCGTGCGGAATTCTAGTTGTTTGGCCGAAAAATGCAAAAAATAAGGAACGATCATGGCGGGGCGGATACTATGGTTCCTTAGGTCGTATTTGATTGCCCAGAAAAATTTTAGGCGATCGGGGTCCGCGGCTCTTGGGACCACTCGGAATGCGTGGGTATAGCACACGAAAATATGGGAATCGAGCGAAATTCTAGGTCTTTTTCCGTAACATGCAAAAAATGTGGAAAGATCTTGGCAGGGCGGTGACTATGGTTCCTTTGGTCTTATTTGATAGTCCGGAAAAATATTAGGCGATATGGGTCTGGTGGTCCCAGGACCACTCGGAAGGCGTGGGCTATAACACACAAAAATATGGGAATCGCGCGGAATTCTAGTTGTTTGGTCGAAAAATGCAAAAAATGAGGAACGATCATGGTAGGGCGGATACTATGGTTCCTTAGGTCGTATTTGATAGTCCGGAAAAATTTTAGGCGATAGGGGTCAGGAGGTCCCGGGACCACTCGGAAGGCGTGGGCTATAACACACAAAAATATGGGAATCGCGCGAAATTCTAGTTGTTTGGCCGAAAAGCACAAAAAATGAAGAACGATCATGGCGGGGTGGTTACTATGGTTCCTTAGGTCGTATTTGATAGTCCAGAAAAAAATTAGGTGATAGGGGTTCGGAGGTCCCGGGACCACTCGGAAGGCGTAAGCTATAGCACACTAAAATATGCAAATCGTGCGGAGTTATAGTTTTTTGGCCGAAAAATGCAAAGCATTTGGAACGATCATGGTGGGGCGGTGACTATGGTACCTTAGGTCGTATTTGATTGCCCGGAAAAATTTTAGGCGATCGGGGTCCGCGGCTCTTGGGACCACTCGGAATGCGTGGGTATAGCACACGAAAATATGGGAATCGGGCGAAATTCTAGGTCTTTATCAGTAACATGCAAAAAATGTGGAAAGATCTTGGCAGGGCGGTGACTATGGTTCCTTTGGTCTTATTTGATAGTCCGAAAAATATTAGGCGATATGGGTCCGGAGGTCCCGGGACCACTCGGAAGGCGTGGGCTATAACACACAAAAATATGAGAATCGCGCGGAATTCTAGTTGTTTGGCCGAAAAACGCAAAAAATGAGGAACGATCATGGCGGGGCGGATACTATGGTTCCTTAGGTCGTATTTGATAGTCCGGAAAAATTTTAGGCGAAAGGGGTCAGGAGCTCCCGGGACCACTCGGAAAGCGTGGGCTATAACACACAAAAATATGGGAATCGCGCGGAATTGTAGTTGTTTGGCCGAAAAATGCAAAAAAATGAGGAACGATCATGGCGGGGTGGTTACTATGGTTCCTTAGGTCGTATTTGATGGCCCGGAAAATTTTTAGGCGATCGGGGTTCGGGGTTCCTGGGACCCCTTGGAAGGCGTGGGCTAAAGCGCACGAAAATATGGAAATCGCGCGGAATTTTAGTTTTTTGGCTGAAAATTGCAAAAGACTAGGAACGATCATGGCGGGGCGGTGACTATGGTTCCTTAGGTCATATTTGATAGTCCAGAAAATTTTTAGGCGATCCGGCTCCGGGGGGCCCGACCCACTCGGAAGGCGTGGGCGATAGCACACAAAAATATGGGAATCGGGCGGAATTCTAGTTTTTTGGCCAAAAAATGCAAAAAATAAGGAACGATCATGGCGAGGCGGTGACTATGGTTCCTTCGGTCCTAATTGATGGCCCGAAATTTTTTTAGGCGATCCGAGTCTGGCGGCCCGGCCCACTCAGAAGGCGTGGGCAATAGCACACAAAAATATGGTAATCGAGCAGAATTCAAGTTTTTTGGCCGAAAAATGCAATAAACGAGGAACGATCATGGCTGGGCGGTGACTATGGTTCCTTAGGTCGTATTTGATGGCCCGGAAAATTTTAGGCGATCGGGGTCCACGGCTCCTGGGACCACTCGGAAGGCGTAAGCTATAGCACACTAAAATTCGAAAATCGCGCGAAGTTCTAGTATTTTAGCCGAAAAATGCAAAGCATTTGGAAAGATCATGGTGGGGCGGTGACTATGGTTCCTTAGGTCATATTTGACGGCCCGGAAAAATTTTAGGCGATCGGGGTCCGAGGGTCCCGGAACCACTTGGAAGGGTGGGCAATAGCGTACAAAAATATTGTAATCGGGCGGAATTCTAGTTTTTTGGCCAAAAAATGCAACAAATGAGGAATGATCATGGCTGGGCGGTGACTATGGTTCCTTAGGTCGTATTTGATAGTCCGGAAAAATTTTTGGCGATAGGGGTCCGAGTTCCCGGGTTCACTTGGAAGGCGTGGGCTATAGGACATGAAAATATGGGAATCGCGCGGAATACTAGTTTTTTGGCCGAAAAACGGAAAAAACTAGGAACGATCATGGCTGGGCGGTGACTATGGTTCCTTAGGTCTTATTTGATAGTCCGGAAAAATTTTAGGCAATAGGGGTCCGGAGACCCGGGACTACTCGGAAGGTGTGGGCTATAACACATAAAAATATGGGATCACGCGAAATTCTAGTTGTTTGGCCGAAAAATGCAAAAAATGAGGAATGATCATGGCGGGGAGGATACTATGGTTCCTTAGGTCGTATTTGATAGTCCGGAAAAATTTTAGGCGAGAGGGGTCCGGAGGTCCCGGGACCACTCGGAAGGTGTAGGCCATAACACACAAAAATATGGGAATCGCGCGGAATTCTAGTTGTTTGGCCAAAAAAAGCAAAAAATAAGGAACGATCATGGCGGGGCGGATACTATGGTTCCTTAGGTCGTATTTGATATCCCGGAAAATTTTAGGCGATCGGGGTCCGCGGCTCTTGGGACCACTCGGAATGCGTGGGTATAGCACACGAAAATATGGGAATCGGGCGAAATTCTAGGTCTTTTTCAGTAACATGCAAAAAATATGGAAAGATCTTGGCAGGGCGGTGACTATGATTCCTTTGGTCTTATTTGATAGTCCGGAAAAATATTACGCGATAGGGGTCCGGAGGTCCCGGGACCACTCGGAAGGCGTGGGCTATAACACACAAAAATATGGGAATCGCGCGGAATTCTAGTTGTTTGGCCGAAAAACGCAAAAAATGAGGAACGATCAAGGCGGGGCGGATACTATGGTTCCTTAGGTCGTATTTGATAGTCCGTAAAAATTTTAGGCGATAGGGGTCAAGAGGTCCCGGGACCACTCGGAAGGCGTGGGCTATAACACACAAAAATATGGGAATCGCGCGGAATTTTAGTTGTTTGGCCGAAAAACGCAAAAAATGAGGAACGATCATGGCGGGGTGGTTACTATGGTTCCTTAGGTCGTATTTGATGGCCCGGAAAATTTTTAGGTGATCGGGGTTCGGGGTTCCCGGGACCCGTTGGAAGGCGTGGGCTAAAGCACACGAAAATATGGAAATCGAGCTAAATTCTAGTGTTTTGGCTGAAAAACGCAAAAGACTAGGAACGATCATTGCGGGGCGGTGACTATGGTTCCTTAGGTCGTATTTGATAGTCTAGAAAATTTTTAGGCGATCCGGCTCTGGAGGGCCCGACCCACTCGGAAGGCGTGGGCGATAGCACACAAAAATATGGGAATCGGGCGGAATTCTAGTTTTTTGGCCAAAAATGCAAAAAATAAGGAACGAACATGGAGAGGCAGTGACAATGGTTCCTTAGGTCCTGATTGATGGCCCGAAAATTTTTTAGGCCATCCGAGTCCGGCGGCCCGGCCCACTCGGAAGGCGTGGGCAATAGCACACAAAAATATGGTAATCGAGCGGAATTCTACTTTTTTGGCCGAAAAATGCAATAAATGAGGAACGATCATGGCTGGGCGGTGACTATGGTTCCTTAGGTCGTATTAGATGGCCCGGAAAATTTTAGGCGATCGGGGTCCACGGCTCCCGGGACCACCTGGAAGGCGTAAGCTATAGCACATTAAAATATGCAAATCGCGCGGAGTTCTAGTTTTTTGGCCGAAAAATGCAAAGCATTTGGAACGATCATGGTGAAGCGGTGACTATGGTACCTTAGGTCGTATTAGATAGTCCGGAAAAATTTTAGGCGATCGGGGTCTGCGGCTCCCCGGACCACTTGGAAGGCGTGGGTATAGCACACGAAAATATGGGAATCGGGCGTAATTCTAGTTTTTTGGCCGAAAAATGCAAAAAATGAGAAATGATGATGGCGGGACGGTTACTATGGTTCCTTAGGTCGTATTTGACGGCCCGGAAAAATTTTAGGCGATCGGGGTCCGGGGGTCCGGAAACCACTTGGAAGGGTGGGCAATAGCACACAAAAATATTGTAATCGGGCGGAATTCTAGTTGTTTGGCCGAAAAACGCAAAAAATGAGGAACGATCAAGGCGGGGCGATACTATGGTTCCTTAGGTCGTATTTGATAGTCCGGAAAAATTTTAGGCGATAGGGGTCAAGAGGTCCCGGGACCACTCGGAAGGCGTGGGCTATAACACACAAAAATATGGGAATCGCGCGGAATTCTAGTTGTTTGGCCGAAAAATGCAAAAAATGAGGAACGATCATGGCGGGGTGGTTACTATGGTTCCTTAGGTCGTATTTGATGGCCTGGAAAATTTTTAGGTGATCGGGGTTCGGGGTTCCCGGGACCCGTTGGAAGGCGTGGGCTAAAGCACACGAAAATATGGAAATCGAGCTGAATTCTAGTGTTTTGGCTGAAAAACGCAAAAGACTAGGAACGATCATTGCGGGGCGGTGACTATGGTTCCTTAGGTCGTATTTGATAGTCTAGAAAATTTTTAGGCGATCCGGCTCTGGGGGGCCCGACCCACTCGGAAGGCGTGGGCGATAGCACACAAAAATATGGGAATTGGGCGGAATTCTAGTTTTTTGGCCAAAAAATGCAAAAAATAAGGAACGATCATGGCGAGGCGGTGACTATGGTTCCTTAGGTCCTGATTGATGGCCCGAAAATTTTTTAGGCCATCCGAGTCCGGCGGCCCGGCCCACTCGGAAGGCGTGGGCAATAGCACACAAAAATATGGTAATCGAGCGGAATTCTACTTTTTTGGCCGAAAAACGGAATAAATGAGGAACGATCATGGCTGGGCGGTGACTAAGGTTCCTTAGGTCGTATTTGATGGCCCGAAAAATTTTAGGCGATCGGGGTCCACGGCTCCCGGGACCACCTGGAAGGCGTAAGCTATAGCACATTAAAATATGCAAATCGCGCGGAGTTCTAGTTTTTTGGCCGAAAAATGCAAAGCATTTGGAACGATCATGGTGAAGCGGTGACTATGGTACCTTAGGTCGTATTAGATAGTCCGGAAAAATTTTAGGCGATCGGGGTCTGCGGCTCCCCGGACCACTTGGAAGGCGTGGGTATAGCACACGAAAATATGGGAATCGGGCGTAATTCTAGTTTTTTGGCCGAAAAATGCAAAAAATGAGAAATGATGATGGTGGGACGGTTACTATGGTTCCTTAGGTCGTATTTGACGGCCCGGAAAAATTTTAGGCGATCGGGGTCCGGGGGTCCGGAAACCACTTGGAAGGGTGGGCAATAGCACACAAAAATATTGTAATCGGGCGGAATTCTAGTTGTTTGGCCGAAAAACGCAAAAAATGAGGAACGATCAAGGCGGGGCGATACTATGGTTCCTTAGGTCGTATTTGATAGTCCGGAAAAATTTTAGGCGATAGGGGTCCGGAGTTCCCGGGTTCACTTGGAAGGCGTGGGTTATAGGACACGAAAATATGGGAATCGCGCGGAATTCTAGTTGTTTGGCCGAAAAATGCAAAAAATGAGGAACGATCATGGCGGGGAGGATACTATGGTTCCTTAGGTCGTATTTGATAGTCAGGAAAAATTTATGGCGATAGGGGTCCGGAGGTCCCGGGACCACTCGGAAGGTATGGGCTATAACACACAAAAATAAGGGAATCGCGCGGAATTCTAGTTGTTTGGCCGAAAAACGCAAAAAATAAAAAATGATCATGGCGGGGCGGGGCGGATACGATGGTTCCTTAGGTCGTATTTGATTGCCCGGAAAATTTTTAGGCGATCGGGGTCCGCGGCTCTTGGGACCACTCGGAATGCGTGGGTATAGCACACGAAAATATGGGAATCGGGCAAAATTCTAGGTCTTTTTCAGTAACATGCAAAAAATGTGGAAAGATCTTGGCAGGGCGGTGACTATGGTTCCTTTGGTCTTAATTGATAGTCCGGAAAATTATTAGGCGATAGGGGTCCGGAGGTCCCGGGACCACTCGGAAGGCGTGGGCTATAACACACAAAAATATGGGAATCGCGCGGAATTCTAGTTGTTTGGCCGAAAAACGCAAAAAATGAGGAACGATCATGGCGGGGCGGATACTATGGTTCCTTAGGTCGTATTTGATAGTCCGAAAAAATTTTAGGCGAAAGGGGTCAGGAGCTCTCGGGACCACTCGGAAAGCGTGGGCTATAACACACAAAAATATGGGAATCGCGCAGAATTCTAGTTGTTTGGCCGAAAAATGCAAACAAATGAGGAACGATCATGGCGGGGTGGTTACTATGGTTCCTTAGGTCGTATTTGATGGCCCGGAAAATTTTTAGGCGATCGGGGTTCGGGGTTCCTGGGACCCCTTGGAAGGCGTGGGCTAAAGCACACGAAAATATGGAAATCGCGCGGAATTCTAGTTTTTTGGCTGAAAAATGCAAAAGACTAGGAACGATCATGGCGGGGCGGTGACTATGGTTCCTTAGGTCGTATTTGATAGTCCGAAAAATTTTTAGGCGATCCGGCTCCGGGGGGCCCGACCCACTCGGAAGGCGTGGGCAATAGCACACAAAAATATGGTAATCGAGCAGAATTCTAGTTTTTTGGCCGAAAAACGCAATAAATGAGGAACGATCATTGCTGGGCGGTGACTATGGTTCCTTAGGTCGTATTTGATGGCCCGGAAATTTTTAGGCGATCGGGGTCCACGGCTCCCGGGACCACTCGGAAAGCGTAAGCTATAGCACACTAAAATATGCAAATCACGCGGAGTTCTAGTTTTTTGGCCAAAAAATGCAAAACATTTGGAACGATCATGGTGGGGCGGTGACTATGGTACCTTAGGTCGTATTTGATTGTCCGGAAAAATTTTAGGCAATCGGGGTCCGCGGCTCCCCGGACCACTTGGAAGGCGTGGGTAAAGCACACGAAAATATGGGAATCAGGCGTAATTCTAGTTTTTTGGCCGAAAAATGCAAAAAATGAGAAACGATGATGGCGGGGCAGTTACTATGGTTCCTTAGGACATATTTGATGGCCCGGAAAAATTTTAGGGGATCGGGGTCCGGGGGTCTCGGAACCACTTGGAAGGGTGGGCAATAGCACACAAAAATATTGTAATCGGGCGGAATTCTAATTTTTTGGCCGAAAAACGCAACAAATGAGGAATGATCATGGCTGGGCGGTGACTGTGGTTCCTTAGGTCGTATTTGATAGTCTGGAAAAATTTTAGGCGATAGGGGTCCGGAGTTCCCGGGTTCACTTGGAAGGCGTGGGCTATAGGACACGAAAATATGGGAATCGCGCGGAATTCTAGTTTTTTGGCCAAAAAACGGAAAAAACTAGGAACGATCATGGTTGGGCGGTGACTATGGTTCCTTAGGTCTTATTTGATAGTCCGGAAAAATTTTAGGCGGTAGGGGTCCGGAGACCCGGGACCACTCGGAAGGCGTGGGCTATAACACACAAAAATATGGGATCGCGCGGAATTCTAGTTGTTTGGCCGAAAAACGCAAAAAATGATGAACGATCATGGCGGGGCAGATACAATGGTTCCTTAGGTCGTATTTGATAGTCCGGAAAAATTTTAGGCGATAGGGGTCCAGAGGTCCCGGGACCACTCGGAAGGTGTGGGCTATAACACACAAAAGTATAGGAATCGCGCGGAATTCTAGTTCTTTTTCCGTAACATGCAAAAAATGTGGAAAGATCATGGCGGGGCGGATACTATGGTTCCTTAGGTCGTATTTGATTGCCCAGAAAAATTTTAGGCGATTGGGGTCCGCGGTTCTTGGGACCACTCGGAATGCGTGGGTATAGCACACGAAAATATGGGAATCGAGCGAAATTCTAGGTCTTTTTCCGTAACATGCAAAAAATGTGGAAAGATCTTGGCAGGGCGGTGACTATGGTTCCTTTGGTCTTATTTGATAGTCCGGAAAAATATTAGGCGATATGGGTCTGGTGGTCCCAGGACCACTCGGAAGGCGTGGGCTATAACACACAAAAATATGGGAATCGCGCGGAATTCTAGTTGTTTGGCCGAAAAATGCAAAAAATAAGGAACGATCATGGCGGGGCGGATACTATGGTTCCTTAGGTCGTATTTGATTGCCCAGAAAAATTTTAGGCGATTGGGGTCCGCGGTTCTTGGGACCACTCGGAATGCGTGGGTATAGCACACGAAAATATGGGAATCGAGCGAAATTCTAGGTCTTTTTCCGTAACATGCAAAAAATGTGGAAAGATCTTGGCAGGGCGGTGACTATGGTTCCTTTGGTCTTATTTGATAGTCCGGAAAAATATTAGGCGATATGGGTCTGGTGGTCCCAGGACCACTCGGAAGGCGTGGGCTATAACACACAAAAATATGGGAATCGCGCGGAATTCTAGTTGTTTGGCCGAAAAATGCAAAAAATGAGGAACGATCATGGTAGGGCGGATACTATGGTTCCTTAGGTCGTATTTGATAGTTCGGAAAAATTTTAGGCGATAGGGGTCAGGAGGTCCTGGGACCACTCGGAAGGCGTGTGCTATAACACACAAAAATATGGGAATCGCGCGAAATTCTAGTTGTTTGGCCGAAAAACACAAAAAATGAAGAACGATCATGGCGGGGTGGTTACTATGGTTCCTTAGGTCGTATTTGATGGCCCAGAAAATATTTAGGCGATCGGGGTTCGGGGTTCCCAGGACCCCTTGGAAGGCGTGGGCTAAGGCACACGAAAATATAGAAATCGCGCGGAATTCGAGTTTATTGGCTGAAAAACGCAAAAGACTAGGAATGATCATGGCGGGGCGGTGAACATGGTTCCTTAGGTCGTATTTGATAGTCCGGAAAATTTTTAGGCGATCCGGCTCCGAGGGGCCCGACCCACTCGGAAGGCGTGGGCGATAGCACACAAAAATATGGGAATCGGGCGGAATTCTAGTTTTTTGGCCAAAAAATGCAAAAAATAAGGAACGATCATGGCGAGGCGGTGACTATGGTTCCTTAGGTCCTGATTGATGGCCCGAAAATTTTTTAGGCCATCCGAGTCCGGCGGCCCGGCCCACTCGGAAGGCGTGGGCAATAGCACACAAAAATATGGTAATCGAGCGGAATTCTACTTTTTTGGCCGAAAAACGGAATAAATGAGGAACGATCATGGCTGGGCGGTGACTATGGTTCCTTAGGTCGTATTTGATGGCCCGGAAAATTTTAGGCGATCGGGGTCCACGGCTCCCGGGACCACCTGGAAGGCGTAAGCTATAGCACATTAAAATATGCAAATCGCGCGGAGTTCTAGTTTTTTGGCCGAAAAATGCAAAGCATTTGGAACGATCATGGTGAAGCGGTGACTATGGTACCTTAGGTCGTATTTGATTCTGCGGCTCCCCGGACCACTTGGAAGGCATGGGTATAGCACACGAAAATAGGGGAATCGGGCGTAATTCTAGTTTTTTGGCCGAAAAATGCAAAAAATGAGAAATGATGATGGCGGGGCGGTTACTATGGTTCCTTAGGTCGTATTTGACGGCCCGGAAAAATTTTAGGCGATCGGGGTCCGGGGGTCCGGAAACCACTTGGAAGGGTGGGCAATAGCACACAAAAATATTGTAATCGGGCGGAATTCTAGTTGTTTGGCCGAAAAACGCAAAAAATGAGGAACGATCAAGGCGGGGCGGATACTATGGTTCCTTAGGTCGTATTTGATAGTCCGGAAAAATTTTAGGCGATAGGGGTCAAGAGGTCCCGGGACCACTCGGAAGGCGTGGGCTATAACACACAAAAATATGGGAATCGCGCGGAATTCTAGTGGTTTGGCCGAAAAACGCAAAAAATTAGGAACGATCATGGCGGGGTGGTTACTATGGTTCCTTAGGTCGTATTTGATGGCCCGGAAAATTTTTAGGTGATCGGGGTTCGGGGTTCCCGGGACCCGTTGGAAGGCGTGGGCTAAAGCACACGAAAATATGGAAATCGAGCTGAATTCTAGTGTTTTGGCTGAAAAACGCAAAAGACTAGGAACGATCATTGCGGGGCGGTGACTATGGTTCCTTAGGTCGTATTTGATAGTCTAGAAAATTTTTAGGCGATCCGGCTCTGGAGGGCCCGACCCACTCGGAAGGCGTGGGCGATAGCACACAAAAATATGGGAATCGGGCGGAATTCTAGTTTTTTGGCCAAAAATGCAAAAAATAAGGAACGAACATGGAGAGGCAGTGACTATGGTTCCTTAGGTCGTATTTGATGGCCCGGAAAATTTTAGGCGATCGGGGTCCACGGCTCCCGGGACCACTCGGAAGGCGTAAGCTATAGCACATTAAAATATGCAAATCGCGCGGAGTTCTAGTTTTTTGGCCGAAAAATGCAAAGCATTTGGAACGATCATGGTGAAGCGGTGACTATGGTACCTTAGGTCGTATTAGATAGTCCGGAAAAATTTTAGGCGATCGGGGTCTGCGGCTCCCCGGACCACTTGGAAGGCGTGGGTATAGCACACGAAAATATGGGAATCGGGCGTAATTCTAGTTTTTTGGCCGAAAAATGCAAAAAATGAGAAACGATGATGGCGGGGCAGTTACTATGGTTCCTTAGGACATATTTGATGGCCCGGAAAAATTTTAGGCGATCGGGGTCCGGGGGTCTCGGAACCACTTGGAAGGGTGGGCAATAGCACACAAAAATATTGTAATCGGGCGGAATTCTAATATTTTGGCCGAAAAACGCAACAAATGAGGAATGATCATGGCTGGGCGGTGACTATGGTTCCTTAGGTCGTATTTGATAGTCTGGAAAAATTTTAGGCGATAGGGGTCCGGAGTTCCCGGGTTCACTTGGAAGGCGTGGGTTATAGGACACGAAAATATGGGAATCGCGCGGAATTCTAGTTTTTTGGCTGAAAAATGGAAAAAACTAGGAACGATGATGGCTGGGCGGTGACTATGGTTCCTTAGGTCTTATTTGATAGTACGGAAAATTTTTAGGCGATAGGGGTCCGGAGACCCGGGACCACTCGGAAGGCGTGGGCTATAACACAACAATATGGGATCGCGCGGAATTCTAGTTGTTTGGCCGAAAAACGCAAAAAATGAGGAACGATCATGGCGGGGAGGATACTATGGTTCCTTAGGTCGTATTTGATAGTCAGGAAAAATTTATGGCGATAGGGGTCCGGAGGTCCCGGGACCACTCGGAAGGTGTGGGCTATAACACACAAAAATAAGGGAATCGCGCGGAATTCTAGTTGTTTGGCCGAAAAACGCAAAAAATAAAAAACGATCATGGCGGGGCGGATACGATGGTTCCTTAGTTCGTATTTGATTGCCCAGAAAATTTTTAGGCGATCGGGGTCCGCGTCTCTTGGGACCACTCGGAATGCGTGGGTATAGCACACGAAAATATGGGAATCGGGCAAAATTCTAGGTCTTTTTCAGTAACATGCAAAAAATGTGGAAAGATCTTGGCAGGGCGGTGACTATGGTTCCTTTGGTCTTATTTGATAGTCCGGAAAATTATTAGGCGATAGGGGTCCGGAGGTCCCGGGACCACTCGGAAGGCGTGGGCTATAACACACAAAAATATGGGAATCGCGCGGAATTCTAGTTGTTTGGCCGAAAAACGCAAAAAATGAGGAACGATCATGGCGGGGCGGATACTATGGTTCCTTAGGTCGTATTTGATAGTCCGGAAAACTTTTAGGCGAAAGGGGTCAGGAGCTCTCGGGACCACTCGGAAAGCGTGGGCTATAACACACAAAAATATGGGAATCGCGTGGAATTCTAGTTGTTTGGCCGAAAAATGCAAACAAATGAGGAACGATCATGGCGGGGTGGTTACTATGGTTCCTTAGGTTGTATTTGATGGCCCGGAAAATTTTTAGGCGATCGGGGTTCGGGGTTCCTGGGACCCCTTGGAAGGCGTGGGCTAAAGCACACGAAAATATGGAAATCGCGCGGAATTCTAGTTTTTTGGCTGAAAAACGCAAAAGACTAGGAATGATCATGGCGGGGCGGTGACTATGGTTCCTTAGGTCATATTTGATAGTCCGAAAAATTTTTAGGCGATCCGGCTCCGCGGGGCCCGACCCACTCGGAAGGCGTGGGCAATAGCACACAAAAATATGGTAATCGAGCAGAATTCTAGTTTTTTGGCCGTAAAACGCAATAAATGAGGAACGATCATTGCTGGGCGGTGACTATGGTTCCTTAGGTCGTATTTGATGGCCCAGAAAATTTTAGGCGATCGGGGTCCACGGCTCCCGGGACCACTCGGAAAGCGTAAGCTATAGCATACTAAAATATGCAAATCGCACGGAGTTCTAGTTTTTTGGCCGAAAAATGCAAAGCATTTAGAACGATCATGGTGGGGCGGTGACTATGGTACCTTAGGTCGTATTTGATTGTCCGGAAAAATTTTAGGCAATCGGGGTCCGCGGCTCCCCGGACCACTTGGAAGGCGTGGGTAAAGCACACGAAAATATGGGAATCGGGCGTAATTCTAGTTTTTTGGCCGAAAAATGCAAAAAATGAGAAACGATGATGGCGGGGCAGTTACTATGGTTCCTTAGGACATATTTGATGGCCCGGAAAAATTTTAGGCGATCGGGGTCCGGGGGTCTCGGAACCACTTGGAAGGGTGGGCAATAGCACACAAAAATATTGTAATCGGGCGGAATTCTAATTTTTTGGCCGAAAAACGCAACAAATGAGGAATGATCATGGCTGGGCGGTGACTGTGGTTCCTTAGGTCGTATTTGATAGTCTGGAAAAATTTTAGGCGATAGGGGTCCGGAGTTCCCGGGTTCACTTGGAAGGCGTGGGCTATAGGACACGAAAATATGGGAATCGCGCGGAATTCTAGTTTTTTGGCCAAAAAACGGAAAAAACTAGGAACGATCATGGTTGGGCGGTGACTATGGTTCCTTAGGTCTTATTTGATAGTCCGGAAAAATTTTAGGCGGTAGGGGTCCGGAGACCCGGGACCACTCGGAAGGCGTGGGCTATAACACACAAAAATATGGGATCGCGCGGAATTCTAGTTGTTTGGCCGAAAAACGCAAAAAATGATGAACGATCATGGCGGGGCAGATACAATGGTTCCTTAGGTCGTATTTGATAGTCCGGAAAAATTTTAGGCGATAGGGGTCCAGAGGTCCCGGGACCACTCGGAAGGTGTGGGCTATAACACACAAAAATATAGGAATCGCGCGGAATTCTAGTTGTTTGGCCGAAAAACGCAAAAAATAAGGAACGATCATGGCGGGGCGGATACTATGGTTCCTTAGGTCGTATTTGATTGCCCAGAAAAATTTTAGGCGATTGGGGTCCGCGGTTCTTGGGACCACTCGGAATGCGTGGGTATAGCACACGAAAATATGGGAATCGAGCGAAATTCTAGGTCTTTTTCTGTAACATGCAAAAAATGTGGAAAGATCTTGGCAGGGCGGTGACTATGGTTCCTTTGGTCTTATTTGATAGTCCGGAAAAATATTAGGCGATATGGGACTGGTGGTCCCAGGACCACTCGGAAGGCGTGGGCTATAACACACAAAAATATGGGAATCGCGCGGAATCTAGTTGTTTGGCCGAAAAATGCAAAAAATGAGGAACGATCATGGTAGGGCGGATTCTATGGTTCCTTAGGTCGTATTTGATAGTTCGGAAAAATTTTAGGCGATAGGGGTCAGGAGGTCCTGGGACCACTCGGAAGGCGTGTGCTATAACACACAAAAATATGGGAATCGCGCGAAATTCTAGTTGTTTGGCCGAAAAACACAAAAAATGAAGAACGATCATGGCGGGGTGGTTACTATGGTTCCTTAGGTCGTATTTGATGGCCCAGAAAATATTTAGGCGATCGGGGTTCGGGGTTCCCGGGACCCCTTGGAAGGCGTGGGCTAAGGCACACGAAAATATAGAAATCGCGCGGAATTCGAGTTTATTGGCTGAAAAACGCAAAAAACTAGGAATGATCATGGCGGGGCGGTGAATATGGTTCCTTAGGTCGTATTTGATAGTCCGGAAAATTTTTAGGCGATCCGGCTCCAGGGGGCCCGACCCACTCGGAAGGCGTGGGCGATAGCACACAAAAATATGGGAATCGGGCGGAATTCTAGTTTTTTGGCCAAAAAAGCAAAAAATAAGGAACGATCATGGCGAGGCGGTGACTATGGTTCCTTAGGTCCTAATTGATGGCCCGAAAATTTTTTAGGCGATCCGAGTCCGGCAGCCCGGCTCACTCGGAAGGCATGGGCAATAGCACACAAAAATATGGTAATCGCGCGGAATTCTAGTTTTTTGGCCGAAAAATGCAATAAATGAGGAACGATCATGGCTGGGCGGTGACTATGGTTCCTTAGGTCGTATTTGATTGCCCGGAAAAATTTTATGCGATCGGGGTCCGCGCCTCTTGGGACCACTCGGAATGCGTGGGTATAGCATACGAAAATATGGGAATCGGGCGAAATTCTAGGTCTTTTTCAGTAACATGCAAAAAATGTGGAAAGATCTTGGTAGGGAGGTGACTATGGTTCCTTTGGTCTTATTTGATAGTCCGGAAAAATATTAGGCGATATGGGTCCGGTGGTCCCGGGACCACTCGGAAGGCGTGGGCTATAACACACAAAAATATGGGAATCGCGCGGAATTCTAGTTGTTTGGCCGAAAAACGCAAAAAATGAGGAACGATCATGGCGGGGCGGATACTATGGTTCCTTAGGTCGTATTTGATAGTCCAGAAAAATTTTAGGCGAAAGGGGTCAGGAGCTCCCGGGACCACTCGGAAAGCGTGGGCTATAACACACAAAAATATGGGAATCGCGCGGAATTCTAGTTGTTTGGCCGAAAAATGCAAAAAAATGAGGAACGATCATGGCGGGGTGGTTACTATGGTTCCTTAGGTCGTATTTGATGGCCCGGATAATTTTTAGGCGATCGGGGTTCGGGGTTTCCGGGACCCCTTGGAAGGCGTGGGCTTTGCACACGAAAATATGGAAATCACGCAGAATTCTAGTTTTTTGGCTGAAAAACACAAAAGACTAGGAACGATCATGGCGGGGCGGTGACTATGGTTCCTTAGGTCATATTTGATAGTCCGAAAAATTTTTAGGCGATCCGGCTCCGCGGGGCCCGACCCATTCGGAAGGCGTGGGCAATAGCACACAAAAATATGCTAATCGAGCAGAATTCTCGTTTTTTGGCCGAAAAACGCAATAAATGAGGAACGATCATTGCTGGGCGGTGACTATGGTTCCTTAGGTCGTATTTGATGGCCCGAAAAATTTTAGGCGATCGGGGTCCACGGCTCCCGGGACCACTCGGAAAGTGTAAGCTATAGCACACTAAAATATGCAAATCGCGCGGAGTTCTAGTTTTTTGGCCGAAAAATGCAAAACATTTGGAACGATCATGGTGGGGCGGTGACTATGGTACCTTAGGTCGTATTTGATTGTCCGGAAAAATTTTAGGCAATCAGGGTCCGCGGCTCCCCGGACCACTTGGAAGGCGTGGGTATAGCACACGAAAATATGGGAATCGGGCGTAATTCTAGTTTTTTGGCCGAAAAATGCAAAAAATGAGAAACGATGATGGCGGGGCAGTTACTATGGTTCCTTAGGTCATATTTGACGGCCCGAAAAAATTTTAGGCGATCGGGGTCCGGGGGTCTCGGAACCACTTGGAAGGGTGGGCAATAGCGCACAAAAATATTGTAATCGGGCGGAATTCTAGTTTTTTGGCCGAAAAACGCAACAAATGAGGAATGATCATGGCTGGGCGGTGACTGTGGTTCCTTAGGTCGTATTTGATAGTCCGGAAAAATTTTAGGCGATAGGGGTCCGGAGTTCCCGGGTTCACTTGGAAGGCGTAGGCTATAGGACACGAAAATATGGGAATCGCGCGGAATTCTAGTTTTTTGGCCGAAAAACGGAAAAAACTAGGAACGATCATGGTTGGGCGGTGACTATGGTTCCTTAGGTCTTATTTGATAGTCCGGAAAAATTTTAGGCGGTAGGGGTCCGGAGACCCAGGACCACTCGGAAGGCGTGGGCTATAACACACAAAAATATGGGATCGCGCGGAATTCTAGTTGTTTGGCCGAAAAACGCAAAAAATGAGGAACGATCATGGCGGGGCAGATACAATGGTTCCTTAGGTCGTATTTGATAGTCCGGAAAAATTTAAGGCGATAGGGGTCCAGAGGTCCCGGGACCACTCGGAAGGTGTGGGCTATAACTCACAAAAACATAGGAATCGCGCGGAATTCTAGTTGTTTGGCCGAAAAATGCAAAAAATAAGGAACGATGATGGCGGGGCGGATACTATGGTTCCTTAGGTCGTATTTGATTGCCCAGAAAAATTTTAGGCGATTGGGGTCCGCGGTTCTTGGGACCACTCGGAATGCGTGGGTATAGCACACGAAAATATGGGAATCGAGCGAAGTTCTAGGTCTTTTTCCGTAACGTGCAAAAAATGTGGAAAGATCTTGGCAGGGCAGTGACTATGGTTCCTTTGGTCTTATTTGATAGTCCGGAAAAATATTAGGCGATATGGGTCCGGTGGTCCCAGGACCACTCGGAAGGCGTGGGCTATAACACACAAAAATATGGGAATCGCGCGGAATTCTAGTTGTTTGGCCGAAAAATGCAAAAAATGAGGAACGATCTTGGCAGGGTAGTGACTATGGTTCCTTTGGTCTTATTTGATAGTCCGGAAAAATATTAGGCGATATGGGTCCGGTGGTCCCAGGACCACTCGGAAGGCGTGGGCTATAACACACAAAAATATGGGAATCGCGCGGAATTCTAGTTGTTTGGCCGAAAAATGCAAAAAATGAGGAACGATCATGGTAGGGCGGATACTATGGTTCCTTAGGTCGTATTTGATAGTCCAGAAAAATTTTAGGCGATAGGGGTCAGGAGGTCCCGGGACCACTCGGAAGGCGTGGGCTATAACACACAAAAATATGGGAATCGCGCGAAATTCTAGTTGTTTGGCCGAAAAACACAAAAAATGAAGAACGATCATGGCGGGGTGGTTACTATAGTTCCTTAGGTCGTATTTGATGGCCCAGAAAATATTTAGGCGATCGGGGTTCGGGGTTCCCGGGACCCCTTGGAAGGCGTGGGCTAAGGCACACGAAAATATGGAAATCGCGCGGAATTCGAGTTTTATGGCTGAAAAACGCAAAAGTCTAGGAATGATCATGGCGGGGCGGTGAATATGGTTCCTTAGGTCGTATTTAATAGTCTGGAAAATTTTTAGGCGATCCGGCTCCAGGGGGCCCGACCCACTCGGAAGGCGTGGGCGATAGCACACAAAAATATGGGAATCGGGCGAAATTCTAGTTTTTTGGCCAAAAAATGCAAAAAATAAGGAACGATAATGGCGAGGCGGTGACTATGGTTCCTTAGGTCCTAATTGATGGCCCGAAAATTTTTAGGCGATCCGAGTCCGGCGGCCCGGCCAACTCGGAAGGCGTGGGCAATAGCACACAAAAATATGGTAATCGAGCGGAATTCTAGTTTTTTGGCCGAAAAACGCAATAAATGAGGAACGATCAATGGCTGGGCGGTGACTATGGTTCCTTAGGTCGTATTTGATTGCCCGGAAAAATTTTAGGCGATCGGGGTCCGCGCCTCTTGGGACCACTCGGAATGCGTGGGTATAGCATACGAAAATATGGGAATCGGGCGAAATTCTAGGTCTTTTTCAGTAACATGCAAAAAATGTGGAAAGATCTTGGTAGGGCGGTGACTATGGTTCCTTTGGTCTTATTTGATAGTCCGGTAAAATATTAGGCGATATGGGTCCGGTGGTCCCGGGACCACTCGGAAGGCGTGGGCTATAACACACAAAAATATGGGAATCGCGCGGAATTCTAGTTGTTTGGCCGAAAAATGCAAAAAATGAGGAACGATCATGGCGGGGCGGATACTATGGTTCCTTAGGTCGTCTTTGATAGTCCGGAAAAATTTTAGGCGAAAGGGGTCAGGAGCTCCCGGGACCACTCGGAAAGCGTGGGCTATAACACACAAAAATATGGGAATCGCACGGAATTCTAGTTGTTTGGCCGAAAAATGCAAAAAAATGAGGAACGATCATGGCGGGGTGGTTACTATGGTTCCTTAGGTCATATTTGATGGCCCGGAAAATTTTTAGGCGATCAGGGTTCGGGGTTCCTGGGACCCCTTGGAAGGCGTGGGCTAAAGCACACGAAAATATGGAAATCGCGCGGAATTCTAGTTTTTTGGCTGAAAAACGCAAAAGACTAGGAACGATCATGGCGGGGCGGTGACTATGGTTCCTTAGGTCGTATTTGATAGTCCGAAAAATTTTTAGGCGATCCGGCTTTGCGGGGCCCGACCCACTCGGAAGGCGTGGGCAATAGCACACAAAAATATGCTAATCGAGCAGAATTCTAGTTTTTTGGCCGAAAAACGCAATAAATGAGGAACGATCATTGCTGGGCGGTGACTATGGTTCCTTAGGTCGTATTTGATGGCCCGGAAAATTTTAGGCGATCGGGGTCCACGGCACCCGGGACCACTCGGAAAGCGTAAGCTATAGCACACTAAAATATGCAAATCGCGCGGAGTTCTAGTTTTTTGGCCGAAAAATGCAAAACATTTGGAACGATCATGGTGGGGCGGTGACTTTGGTACCTTAGGTCGTATTTGATTGTCCGGAAAAATTTTAGGTAATCGGTGTCCGCGGCTCCCCGGACCACTTGTAAGGCGTGGGTATAGGACACGAAAATATGGGAATCGGGCGTAATTCTAGTTTTTTGGCCGAAAAATGCAAAAAATGAGAAACGATGATGGCAGGGAAGTTACTATGGTTCCTTAGGTCATATTTGACGGCCCGGAAAAATTTTTGGCGATCGGGGTCCGGGGGTCTCGGAACCACTTGGAAGGGTGGGCAATAGCGCACAAAAATATTGTAATCGGGCGAAATTCTAGTTTTTTGGCCGAAAAACGCAACAAATGAGGAATGATCATGGCTAGGCGGTGACTGTGGTTCCTTAGGTCGTATTTGATAGTCCGGAAAAATTTTAGGCGATAGGGGTCCGGAGTTCCCGGGTTCACTTGGAAGGCGTGGGCTATAGGACACGAAAATATGGGAATCGCGCGGAATTCTAGTTTTTTGGCCAAAAAACGGAAAAAACTAGGAACGATCATGGTTGGGCGGTGACTATGGTTCCTTAGGTCTTATTTGATAGTCCGGAAAAATTTTAGGCGGTAGGGGTCCGGAGACCCGGGACCACTCGGAAGGCGTGGGCTATAACACACAAAAATATGGGATCGCGCGGAATTCTAGTTGTTTGGCCGAAAAACCCAAAAAATAAGGAACGATCATGGCGGGGCAGATACTATGGTTCCTTAGGTCGTATTTGATTGCCCAGAAAAATTTTAGGCGATTGGGGTCCGCTGTTCTTGGGACCACTCGGAATGCGTGGGTATAGCACACGAAAATATGGGAATCGAGCGAAATTCTAGGTCTTTTTCCGTAACATGCAAAAAATGTGGAAAGATCTTGGCAGTGCGGTGACTATGGTTCCTTTGGTCTTATTTGATAGTCCGGAAAAATATTAGGCGATATGGGTCCGGTGGTCCCAGGACCACTCGGAAGGCGTGGGCTATAACACACAAAAATATGGGAATCGCGCGGAATTCTAGTTGTTTGGCCGAAAAACACAAAAAATGAAGAACGATCATGGCGGGGTGGTTACTATGGTTCCTTAGGTCGTATTTGATAGCCCAGAAAATATTTAGGCGATCGGGGTTCAGGGTTCCCGAGACCCCTTGGAAGGCGTGGGCTAAGGCACACGAAAATATGGAAATCGTGCGGAATTCGAGTTTTTTGGCTGAAAAATGCAAAAGACTAGGAATGATCATGGCGGGGCGGTGAATATGGTTCCTTAGGTCGTATTTGATAGTCCGAAAAATTTTTAGGCGATCCGGCTCCAGGGGGCCCGATCCACTCGGAAGGCGTGGGCGATAGCACACAAAAATATGGGAATTGGGCGGAATTCTAGTTTTTTGGCCAAAAAATGCAAAAAATAAGGAACGATCATGGCGAGGCGGTGACTATGGTTCCTTAGGTCCTAATTGATGGCCCGAAAATTTTTTAGGCGATCCGAGTCCGGCGGCCCGGCCCACTCGGAAGGCGTGGGCAATAGCACACAAAAATATGGTAATCGAGCGGAATTCTAGTTTTTTGGCCGAAAAACGCAATAAATGAGGAACGATCATGGCTGGGCGGTGACAATGGTTCCTTAGGTCGTATTTGATTGCCCGAAAAATTTTTAGGCGATCGGGGTCCGCACCTCTTGGGACCACTCGGAATGCGTGGGTATAGCATACGAAAATATGGGAATCGGGCGAAATTCTAGGTCTTTTTCAGTAACATGCAAAATATGTGGAAAGATCTTGGTAGGGCGGTGACTATAGTTCCTATGGTCTTATTTGATAGTCCGGAAAAATATTAGGCGATATGGGTCCGGTGGTCCCGGGACCACTCGGAAGGCGTGGGCTATATAACACACAAAAATATGGGAATCGCGCGGAATTCTAGTTGTTTGGCCAAAAACACAAAAAACGAGGAACGATCATGGCGGGGCGGATACTATGGTTCCTTAGGTCGTATTTGATAGTCCGGAAAAATTTTAGGCGATAGGGGTCAGGAGGTCCCGGGACCAGTCGGAAGGCGTGGGCTATAACACACAAAAATATGGGAATCGCGCGGAATTCTAGTTGTTTGGCCGAAAAACGCAAAATATGAGGAACGATCATGGCGGAGTGGTTACTATGGTTCCTTAGGTCATATTTGATGGCCCCAAAAATTTTTAGGCGATCGGATTTCGGGGTTCCCGGGACCCCTTGGAAGGCGTGGGCACACGAAAATATGGAAATCGCGCGGAATTCTAGTTTTTTGGCTGAAAAATGCAAAAGACTAGGAATGAACATGGCTGGGTGGTGACTATGGTTCCTTAGGTCATATTTGATAGTCCGGAAAATTTTTACGCGATGCGGATAAGGGGGGCCCGACCCACTCGGAAGGCGTGGGCTATAACACACAAAAATATGGGAATCGCGTGAAATTCTAGTTGTTTGGCCGAAAAACGCAAAAAATGAGGAACGATTATGGCGGGGTGGTTACTATGGTTCCTTAGGTCGTATTTGATGGCCCGGAAAATATTTAGGCGACCGGGGTTCGGAGTTCCCGGGACCCCTTGGAAGGCGTGGGCTAAGGCACACGAAAATATGGAAATCGCGCGGAATTCTAGTTTTTTGGCTGAAAAATGCAAAAGACTAGGAACGATCATGGCGGGGCGGTGACTATGGTTCCTTAGGTCGTATTTGATAGTCCGGAAAATTTTTAGGCGATCCGACTCCAGGGGGCCCGACCCACTCGGAAGGCGTGGGCGATAGCACACAAAAATATGGGAATCGGGCGGAATTCTAGTTTTTTGGCCAAAAAATGCAAAAAATAAGGAACGATCATGGCGAGGCGGTGACTATGGTTCCTTAGGTCCTAATTGATGGCCCAAAAAGTTTTTAGGCGATCCGAGTCCGGCGGCCCGGCCCACTCAGAAGGCGTGGGCAATAGCACACAAAAATATGGTAATCGAGCGGAATTCTAGTTTTTTGGCCGAAAAACGCAATAAATGAGGAACGATCATGGCTGGGCGGTGACAATGGTTCCTTAGGTCGTATTTGATTGCCCGGAAAAATTTTAGGCGATCGGGGTCCGCGCCTCTTGGGACCACTCGGAATGCGTGGGTATAGCATACGAAAATATGGGAATCGGGCGAAATTCTAGGTCTTTTTCAGTAACATGCAAAATATGTGGAAAGATCTTGGTAGGGCGGTGACTATGGTTCCTTTGGTCTTATTTGATAGTCCGGAAAAATATTAGGCGATATGGGTCCGGTGGTCCCGGGACCACTCGGAAGGCGTGGGCTATATAACACACAAAAATATGGGAATCGCGCGGAATTCTAGTTGTTTGGCCAAAAACGCAAAAAATGAGGAACGATCATGGCGGGGCGGATACTATGGTTCCTTAGGTCGTATTTGATAGTCCGGAAAAATTTTAGGCGATAGGGGTCAGGAGGTTCCGGGACCAGTCGGAAGGCGTGGGCTATAACACACAAAAATATGGGAATCGCGCGGAATTCTAGTTGTTTGGCCGAAAAACGCACAAAATGAGGAACGATCATGGCGGGGTGGTTACTATGGTTCCTTAGGTCATATTTGATGGCCCCAAAAATTTTTAGGCGATCGGAGTTCGGGGTTCCCGGGACCCCTTGGAAGGCGTGGGCACACGAAAATATGGAAATCGCGCGGAATTCTAGTTTTTTGGCTGAAAAATGCAAAAGACTAGGAATGCTCATGGCTGGGTGGTGACTATGGTTCCTTAGGTCGTATTTGATAGTCCGGAAAATTTTTACGCGATCCGGATCAGGGGGGCCCGGCCCACTCGGAAGGCGTGGGCTATAACACTCAAAAATATGGGAATCGCGCGAAATTCTAGTTGTTTGGCCGAAAAACGCAAAAAATGAGGAACGATTATGGCGGGGTGGTTACTATGGTTCCTTAGGTCGTATTTGATGGCCCGGAAAATATTTAGGCGACCGGGGTTCGGAGTTCCCGGGACCCCTTGGAAGGCGTGGGCTAAGGCACACGAAAATATGGAAATCGCGCGGAATTCTAGTTTTTTGGCTGAAAAATTCAAAAGACTAGGAACGATCATGGCGGGGCAGTGACTATGGTTCCTTAGGTCGTATTTGATAGTCCGGAAAATTTTTAGGCGATCCGACTCCAAGGGGCCCGACCCACTCGGAAGGCGTGGGCGAGCGATAGCACACAAAAATATGGGAATCGGGCGGAATTCTAGTTTTTTGGCCAAAAATGCAAAAAATAAGGAACGATCATGGCGAGGCGGTGACTATGGTTCCTTAGGTCCTAATTGATGGCCCGAAAATTTTTTAGGCGATCCGAGTCCGGCGGCCCGGCCCACTCGGAAGGCGTGGGCAATAGCACACAAAAATATGGTAATCGAGCGGAATTCTAGTTTTTTGGCCGAAAAACGCAATAAATGAGGAACGATCATGGCTGGGCGGTGACTATGGTTCCTTAGGTCATATTTGATGGCCCGGAAAATTTTAGGCGATCGGGGTCCACGGCTCCCGGGACCACTCGGAAGGCGTAAGCTATAGCACACTAAAATATGCAAATCGCGCGGAGTTCTAGTTTTTTGGCCGAAAAATGCAAAGCATTTGGAACGATCATGGTAGGGCGGTGACTATGGTTCCTTTGGTCTTATTTGATAGTCCGGAAAAAAAATTAGGCGATATGGGTCCGGTGGTCCCGGGACCACTCGGAAGGCGTGGGCTATATAACACACAAAAATATGGGAATCGCGCGGAATTCTAGTTGTTTGGCCAAAAACGCAAAAAATGAGGAACGATCATGGTGGGGCGGATACTATGGTTCCTTAGGTCGTATTTGATAGTCCGGAAAAATTTTAGGCGATAGGGGTCAGGAGGTCCCGGGACCACTCGGAAGGCGTGGGCTATAACACACAAAAATATGGGAATCGCGCGGAATTCTAGTTGTTTGGCCGAAAAACGCAAAAAATGAGGAACGATCATGGAGGGGTGGTTACTATGGTTCCTTAGGTCATATTTGATGGCCCCAAAAATTTTTAGGCGATCGGGGTTCGGGGTTCCCGGGACCCCTTGGAAGGCATGGGCACGCGAAAATATGGAAATCGCGCGGAATTCTAGTTTTTTGGCTGAAAAATGCAAAAGACTAGGAACGATCATGGCTGGTTGGTGACTATGGTTCCTTAGGTCGTATTTGATAGTCCGAAAATTTTTTAGGCGATCCGGATCAGGGGGGCCCGACCCACTCGGAAGGCGTTGGCTATAACACACAAAAATATGGGAATCGCGCGAAATTCTAGTTGTTTGGCCGAAAAATGCAAAAAATGAGGAACGATCATGGCGGGGTGGTTACTATGGTTCCTTAGGTCATATTTGATGGCCCGGAAAATATTTAGGCGACCGGGGTTCGGGTTTCCCGGGACCCCTTGGAAGGCTTGGGCTAAGGCACACGAAAATATGGAAATCGCGCGGAATTCTAGTTTTTTGGCTGAAAAATGCAAAAGACTAGGAACGATCATGGCGGGGCGGTGACTATGGTTCCTTAGGTCGTATTTGATAGTCCGGAAAATTTTTAGGCGATCCGACTCCAGGGGGCCCGACCCACTCGGAAGGCGTGGGCGATAGCACACAAAAATATGGGAATCGGGCGGAATTCTAGTTTTTTGGCCAAAAAATGCAAAAAATAAGGAACGATCATGGCGAGGCGGTGACTATGGTTCCTTAGGTCCTAATTGATGGCCCGAAAATTTTTTAGGCGATCCGAGTCCGGCGGCCCGGCCCACTCGGAAGGCGTGGGCAATAGCACACAAAAATATGGTAATCGAACGGAATTCTAGTTTTTTGGCCGAAAAACGCAATAAATGAGGAACGATCATGGCTGGGCGGTGACTATGGTTCCTTAGGTCGTATTTGATTGCCCGAAAAATTTTTAGGCGATCGGGGTCCGCGCCTCTTGGGACCACTCGGAATGCGTGGGTATAGCATAAGAAAATATGGGAATCGGGCGAAATTCTAGGTCTTTTTCAGTAACATGCAAAAAATGTGGAAAGATATTGGCAGGGCGGTGACTATGGTTCCTTTGGTCTTATTTGATAGTCCGGAAAAATATTAGGCGATAGGGGTCCGGAGGTCCCGGGACCACTCGGAAGGCATGGGATATAACACACAAAAATATGGGAATCGCGCGGAATTCTAGTTGTTTGGCCGAAAAATGCAAATAATGAGGAACGATCATGGCGGGTTGGATACTATGGTTCCTTAGGTTTTATTTGATATTCCGGAAAAATTTTAGGCGATAGGGGTCAGGAGGTCCCGGGACCACTCGGAAGGCGTGGGCTATAACACACAAATATATGGGAATCGCGCGGAATTCTAGTTGTTTGGCCGAAAAACGCAAAAAATGAGGAACGATCATGGAGGGGTGGTTACTATGGTTCCTTAGGTCATATTTGATGGCCCCAAAAATTTTTAGGCGATCGGGGTTCGGGGTTCCCGGAACCCCTTGGAAGGCGTGGGCACACGAAAATATGGAAATCGCGCGGAATTCTAGTTTTTTGGCTGAAAAATGCAAAAGACTAGGAACGATCATGGCTGGTTGGTGACTATGGTTCCTTAGGTCGTATTTGATAGTCCGAAAAATTTTTAGGCGATCCAGATCAGGGGGGCCCGACCCACTCGGAAGGCGTGGGCTATAACACACAAAAATATGGGAATCGCGCGAAATTCTAGTTGTTTGGCCGAAAAATGCAAAAAATGAGGAACGATCATGGCGGGGTGGTTACTATGGTTCCTTAGGTCATATTTGATGGCCCGGAAAATATTTAGGCGACCGGGGTTCGGGTTTCCCGGGACCCCTTGGAAGGCGTGGGCTAAGGCACACGAAAATATGGAAATCGCGCGGAATTCTAGTTTTTTGGCTGAAAAATGCAAAAGACTAGGAACGATCATGGCGGGGCGGTGACTATGGTTCCTTAGGTCGTATTTGATAGTCCGGAAAATTTTTAGGCGATCCGACTCCAGGGGGCCCGACCCACTCGGAAGGCGTGGGCGATAGCACACAAAAATATGGGAATCGGGCGGAATTCTAGTTTTTTGGCCAAAAAATGCAAAAAATAAGGAACGATCATGGCGAGGCGGTGACTATGGTTCCTTAGGTCCTAATTGATGGCCCGAAAATTTTTTAGGCGATCCGAGTCCGGCGGCCCGGCCCACTCGGAAGGCGTGGGCAATAGCACACAAAAATATGGTAATCGAACGGAATTCTAGTTTTTTGGCCGAAAAACGCAATAAATGAGGAACGATCATGGCTGGGCGGTGACTATGGTTCCTTAGGTCGTATTTGATTGCCCGGAAAATTTTTAGGCGATCGGGGTCCGCGCCTCTTGGGACCACTCGGAATGCGTGGGTATAGCATACGAAAATATGGGAATCGGGCGAAATTCTAGGTCTTTTTCAGTAACATGCAAAAAATGTGGAAAGATCTTGGCAGGGCGGTGACTATGGTTCCTTTGGTCTTATTTGATAGTCCGGAAAAATATTAGGCGATATGGGTCCGGTGGTCCCGGGACCACTCGGAAGGCGTGGGCTATATAACACACAAAAATATGGGAATCACGCGGAATTCTAGTTGTTTGGCCAAAAACGCAAAAAATGAGGAACGATCATGGCGGGGCGGATACTATGGTTCCTTAGGTCGTATTTGATAGTCCGGAAAAATATTAGGCGATAGGGGTCAGGAGGTCCCGGGACCACTCGGAAGGCGTGGGCTATAACACACAAAAATATGGGAATCGCGCGGAATTCTAGTTGTTTGGCCGAAAAACGCAAAAAATGAGGAACGATCATGGCGGGGTGGTTACTATGGTTCCTTAGGTCGTATTTGATGCCCCCAAAAATTTTTAGCCGATCGGGGTTCGAGGTTCCCGGGACCCCTTGGAAGGCGTGGGCACACGAAAATATGGAAATCGTGCGGAATTCTAGTTTTTTGGCTGAAAAATGCAAAAGACTAGGAACGATCATGGCGGGGCAGTGACTATGGTTCGTTAGGTTGTATTTGATAGTCCGGAAAAGTTTTAGGCGATCCGGCTCTGGGGGTCCCGACCCACTCGGAAGGCGTGGGCTATAGCACACAAAAATATGGGAATCGGGTGGAATTCTAGTTTTTTGGCCAAAAAATGCAAAAAATGAGAAACGATCATGGCTGGGCGGTGACTATGGTTCCTTAGGTCGTATTTGATAGTCCGGAAAATTTTTAGGCGTTCCGGCTCCGGGGGGCCCGACCCACTCGGAAGGTGTGGGCGATAGCACACAAAAATATGGGAATCGGGCGGAATTCTAGTTTCTTTGCCAAAAAATGCAAAACCTGAGGAACGATCATGGCGAGGCAGTGACTATGGTTCCTTAGGTCCTAATTGATGGCCCGAAATTTTTTTAGGCGATCCGAGTCCGGCAGCCCGGCCCACTCGGAAGGCGTGGGCAATAGCACACAAAAATATGGTAATCGAGCAGAATTCTAGTTTTTTGGCCGAAAAATGCAATAAATGAGGAACGATCATGGTGGGGCGGTTACTCTGGTTCCTTAGGTCGTATTTGACGGCCCGGAAAATTTTTAGGCGATCGGGGTCCGGGGGTCCCGGAACAACTTGGAAGGGTGGGCAATAGCACACAAAAATATTGTAATCGGGCGGAATTCTAGTTTTTTGGCCGAAAAACGCAACAAATGAGGAATGATCATGGCTGGGCGGTGACTATGGTTCCTTAGGTCGTATTTGATAGTCCGGAAAAATTTTAGGCGATAGGGGTCCGGAGTTCCCGGGTTCACTTGGAAGGCGTGGGCTATAGGACACGAATATATGGGAATCGCGCGGAATTCTAGTTTTTTGGCCGAAAAACGGAAAAAACTAGGAACGATCATGGCTGGGCGGTGACTATGGTTCCATAGGTCTTATTTGATAGTCCGGAAAAATTTTAGGCGATAGGTGTCCGGAGACCCAGGACCACTCGGAAGGCGTGGACTATAACACACAAAAATATGGGAATCGCGCGGAATTCTAGTTGTTTGGCCGAAAAATGCAAAAAATGAGGAACGATCATGGCGGGGCGGACACTATGGTTCCTTAGGTCATATTTGATAGTCAGGAAAAATTTTAGGCGATAGGGGCCAGGAGGTCCCGGGACCACTCGGAAGGCGTGGGCTATAACACACAAAAATATGGGAATCGCGCGGAATTCTAGTTGTTTGGCCGAAAAATGCAAAAAATGAGGAACGATCATGGCGGGGTGGTTACTATGGTTCCTTAGGTCGTATTTGATGGCCCCAAAAATTTTTAGGCGATCGGGGTTCCCGGGACCCCTTAGAAGGCGTGGGCTAAAGCACATGAAAATATGGAAATAGCACGTAATTCTAGTTTTTTGGCTGAAAAACGCAAAAGACTAGAAACGATCATGGCGGGGCGGTGACTATGGTTACTTAGGTCGTATTTGATAGTCCGGAAAATATTTAGGCGATCCGGCTCCGGGGGGCCCGACCCACTCGGAAGGCGTGGGCGATAGCACACAAAAATATGGGAATCGGACGGAATTCTAGTTTTTTGACCAAAAAATGCAAAAAATGAGGAACGATCATGGCGAGGCAGTGACTATGGTTCCTTAGGTCCTAATTGATGGCCCGAAAAGTTTTTAGGCGATCCGAGTCCGGCGGCCCGGCCCACTCGGAAGGCGTGGGCAATAACACACAAAAATATGGTAATCGAGCGGAATTCTAGTTTTTTGGCCGAAAAACGCAATAAATGAGGAACGATCATGGCAGGGCGGTGACTATGGTTCCTTAGGTCGTATTTGATGGCTCAGAAAATTTTAGGCCATCGGGGTCCACGTCTCCCGGGACCACTCGCAAGGCGTAAGCTATAGCACACGAAAATATGAAAATCACGCGGAGTTCTAGTTTTTTGGCCGAAAAATGCAAAGCATTTGGAACGAACATGGTGGGGCGGTGACTATGGTACCTTAGGTCGTATTTGATAGTCCGAAAAAATTTTAGGCGATCGGGGTCTGCGGCTCCCCGGACCACTTGGAAGGCATGGTATAGCACACGAAAATATGGGAATCAGGCGGAATTCTAGTTTTTTGGCCGAAAAACGCAATAAATGAGGAACGATCATGGCGGGGCGGTGACTATGGTTCCTTAGGTCGTATTTGATGGCCCGGAAAATTTTAGGCGATCGGGGTCCACGGCTCCCGGGACCACTCGCAAGGCGTAAGCTATAGCACACGAAAATATGCAAATCGCGCAGAGTTCTAGTTTTTTGGCCGAAAAATGCAAAGCATTTGGAACGATCATGGTGGGGCGGTGACTATGGTACCTTAGGTGGTATTTGATAGTCCAAAAAAATTTTAGGCGATCGGGGTCTGCGGCTCCCCGGACCACTTGGAAGGCGTGGTATAGCACACGAAAATATGGGAATCGGGCGGAATTCTAGTTTTTTGGCCTAAAAATACAAAAAATGAGAAACGATGATGGCGGGGCGGTTACTATGGTTCCTTAGGTCGTATTTGACGGCTCGGAAAAATTTTAGGCAATCGGGGTCCGGGGGTCCCGGAACCACTTGGAAGGGAGGGCAATAGCACACAAAAATATTGTAATCGGGCGGAATTCTAGTTTTTTGGCCGAAAAAAGCCACAAATGAGGAATGATCATGGCTGGGCGGTGACTATGGTTCCTTAGGTCTTATTTGATTGTACGAAAAAATTTTAGGCGATAGGGGTCCGGAGGTCCCGGGACCACTCGGAAGGTGTGGGCTATAACACACAAAAATATGGGAATCGCAAAAACTATTTGTTTGGCCGAAAAACGCAAACAATAAGGAACGATCATGGAGGGGAGGATACTATGGTTCCTTAGGTCGTATTTGATTGCCCGAAAAAATTTTTAGGCGATCGGGGTCCGCAGCTCTTGGGACCACTCGGAATGCGTGGGTATAGCACATGAAAATATGGGAATCGTGCGAAATTCTAGGTCTTTTTCAGTAACATGCAAAAAATGTGGAAAGATCTTGGCAGGGTGGGGACTACGGTTCCTTTGGTCTTATTTGATAGTCCGGAAAAATATTAGGCGATAGGGGTCCGGAGGTCCCGGGACCACTCGGAAGGCGTGGGCTATAACACACAAAAATATGGGAATCGTGCGGAATTCTAGTTGTTTGGCCGAAAAATGCAAAAAATGAGGAACGATCATGGCGGGGCGGATACTATGGTTCCTTAGGTCATATTTGATAGTCCGGAAAAATTTTAGGCGATAGGGGTCAGGAGGTCCCGGGACCACTCGGAAGGCGCGGGCTATAACACACAAATATTTGGGAATCGCGCGGAATTCTAGTTCTTTGGCCGAAAAACGCAAAAAATGAGGAACGATCATGGCGGGGTGGTTACTATGGTTCCTTAGGTCGTATTTGATGGCCCCGAAAATTTTTAGGCGATCGGGGTTCGAGGTTCCCGGGACCCCTTGGAAGGCGTGGGCTAAAGCACACGAAAATATGGAAATCGCGCAGAATTCTAGTTTTTTGGCTGAAAAACGCAAAAGACTAGGAACGATCATGGCGGGGCGGTGACTATGGTTCCTTAGGTCGTATTTGATAGTCCGGAAAATTTTTAGGCGATCCGGCTCCGGGGGGCCCGACCCACTCGGAAGGCGTGGGCGATAGCACACAAAAATATGGGAATCGGGTAGAATTCTAGTTTTTTGGCCAAAAAATGCAAAAAATGAGGAATGATCATGGCGAGGCGGTGACTATGGTTCCTTAGGTCCTAATTGATGGCCTGAAATATTTTTAGGCGATCCGAGTCCGGCGGCCCGACCCACTTGGAAGGCGTGGGCAATAGCTCACAAAAATATGGTAATCGAGCGGAATTCAAGTGTTTTGGCCGAAAAACGCAATAAATGAGGAACGATCATGGCGGGGTGGTGACTATGGTTCCTTAGGTCGTATTTGATGGCCCGAAAAATTTTAGACGATCGGGGTCCACGGCTCCCGGGACCACTCGGAAGGCGTAAGCTATAGCACACGAAAATATGCAAATCGCGCGGAGTTCTAGTTTTTTGGCCGAAAAATGCAAAGCATTTGGAACGATCATGGAGGGGCGGTGACTATGGTACCTTAGGTCGTATTTGATAGTCCGGAAAAATTTTAGGCGATCGGGGTCCGCGGCTCCCCGGACCACTTGGAAGGCGTGGTATAGCACACGAATATATTGGAATCGGGCGTAATTGTAGTTTTTTGGCCGAAAAACGCAATAAAAGAGGAACGATCATGGCGGGGCGGTGACTATGGTTCCTTAGGTCGTATTTTATGGCCCGAAAAATTTTAGGCGATCGGGGTCCATGGCTCCCGGGACCACTCGCAAGGCGTAAGCTATAGCACACGAAAATATGCAAATCGCGCGGAGTTCTAGTTTTTTGGCCGAAAAAAGCAAAGCATTTGGAACGATCATGGTGGGGCGGTGACTATGGTACCTTAGGTCGTATTTGATAGTCCAAAAATTTTTTAGGCGATCGGGGTCTGCGGCTCCCCGGACCACTTGGAAGGCGTGGTATAGCACACGAAAATATGGGAATCGGGCGGAATTCTAGTTTTTTGGCCGAAAAACGCAATAAATGGGGAACGATCATGGCGGGGCGGTGACTATGGTTCCTTAGGTCGTATTTGATGGCCCGAAAAATTTTAGACGATCGGGGTCCACGGCTCCCGGGACCACTCGCAAGGCGTAAGCTATAGCACACGAAAATATGCAAATCGCGCGGAGTTCTAGTTTTTTGGCCGAAAAATGCAAAGCATTTGGAATGATCATGGTGGGGCAGTGACTATGGTACCTTAGGTCGTATTTGATAGTCCGAAAAAATTTTAGGCGATCGGGGTCTGCAGCTCCCTGGACCACTTGGAAGGCGTGGTATAGCACACGAAAATATGGGAATCGGGCAGAATTCTAGTTTTTTGGCCGAAAAATGCAAAAAATGAGTAACGATGATGGCGGGGCGGTTACTATGGTTCCTTAGGTCGTATTTGACGGCCCGGAAAAATTTTAGGCGATCGAGGTCCAGGGGTCCCGGAACCACTTGGAAGGGAGGGCAAAAGCACACAAAAATATTGTAATCGGGCGGAATACAAGTTTTTTGGCCAAAAAATGCCAAAAATGAGGAACGATCATGGCGAGGCGGTGACTATGGTTCCTTAGGTCCTAATTGATGGCCTGAAATGTTTTTAGGCGATCCGAGTCCGGCGGCCCGACCCACTTGGAAGGCGTGGGCAATAGCTCACAAAAATATGGTAATCGAGCGGAATTCTAGTGTTTTGGCCGAAAAACGCAATAAATGAGGAACGATCATGGCGGGGTGGTGACTATGGTTCCTTAGGTCGTATTTGATGGCCCGGAAAATTTTAGGCGATCGGGGTCCACGGCTCCCGGGACCACTCGGAAGGCGTAAGCTATAGCACACGAAAATATGCAAATCGCGCGGAGTTCTAGTTTTTTGGCCAAAAAATGCAAAGCATTTGGAACGATCATGGTGGGGCGGTGACTATGGTACCTTAGGTCGTATTTGATAGTCCGGAAAAATTTTAGGCGATCGGGGTCCGCGGCTCCCCGGACCACTTGGAAGGCGTGGTATAGTACACGAAAATATTGTAATCGGGCGTAATTGTAGTTTTTTGGCCGAAAAATGCAATAAATGAGGAACGATCATGGCGGGGCGGTGACTGTGGTTCCTTAGGTCGTATTTTATGGCCCGAAAAATTTTAGGCGATCGGGGTCCATGGCTCCCGGGACCACTCGCAAGGCGTAAGCTATAGCACACGAAAATATGCAAATCGCGCGGAGTTCTAGTTTTTTGGCCGAAAAAAGCAAAGCATTTGGAACGATCATGGTGGGGCGGTGACTATGGTACCTTAGGTCGTATTTGATAGTCCGAAAATATTTTAGGCGATCGGGGTCTGCGGCTCCCCGGACCACTTGGAAGGCGTGGTATAGCACACGAAAATATGGGAATCGGGCGGAATTCTAGTTTTTTGGCCGAAAAACGCAATAAATGAAGAACGATCATGGCGGGGCGGTGACTATGGTTCCTTAGGTCGTATTTGATGGCCCGGAAAATTTTAGGCGATCGGGGTCCACGGCTCCCGGGACCACTCGCAAGGCGTAAGCTATAGCACATGAAAATATGCAAATCGCGCGGAGTTCTAGTTTTTTGGCCGAAAAATGCAAAGCATTTGGAATGATCATGGTGGGGCGGTGACTATGGTACCGTAGGTTGTATTTGATAGTCCGAAATAATTTTAGGCGATCGGGGTCTGCGGCTCCCCGGACCACTTGGAAGGCGTGGTATAGCACACGAAAATATGGGAATCGGGCAGAATTCTAGTTTTTTGGCCGAAAAATGCAAAAAATGAGTAACGATGATGGCGGGGCGGTTACTATGGTTCCTTAGGTCGTATTGGACGGCCCGGAACCACTTGGAAGGGAGGGCAATAGCACACAAAAATATTGTAATCGGGCGGAATTCTAGTTTTTTGGCCGAAAAATGCCACAAATGAGGAATGATCATGGCTGGGCGGTGACTATGGGTCCTTAGGTCTTATTTGATAGTCCGAAAAAAATTTAGGCGATAGGGGTCCGGAGGTCCCGGGACCACTCGGAAGGTGTGGGCTATAACACACAAAAATATGGGAATCGCGCGAAATTCTACTTGTTTGGCCGAAAAACGCAAACAATAAGGAACGATCATGGCGCGGAGGATACTATAGTTCCTTAGGTCGTATTTGATTGTCCGGAAAATTTTTTAGGCGATCGGGGTCCGCAGCTCTTGGGGCCACTCGGAATGCGTGGGTATAGCACACGAAAATATGGGAATCGTGCGAAATTCTAGGTCTTTTTCAGTAACATGCAAAAAATGTGGAAAGATCTTGGCAGGGTGGTGACTATGGTTCCTTTGGTCTTATTTGATAGTCCGGAGAAATATTAGGCGATAGGGGTCCGGAGGTCCCGGGACCACTCGGAAGGCGTGGGCTATAACACTCAAAAATTTAGGAATCGCGCGGAATTCTAGTTGTTTGGCCGAAAAACGCAAAAAATGAGGAACGATCATGGCGGGGTGGTTACTATGGTTCCTTAGGTCGTATTTGATGGCCCCGAAAAGTTTTAGGCGATCAGGGTTCGGGGTTCCCGGGACTCCTTGGAAGGCGTGGGCTAAAGCACATGAAAATATGGAAATCGCACAGAATTCTAGTTTTTTGTCTGAAAAACGCAAAAGACTAGGAACGATCATGGCGGGGCGGTGACTATGGTTCCTTAGATCGTATTTGATAGTCCGGAAAATTTTTAGGCGATCCGGCTCCGGGGGGCCCGACCCACTCGGAAGGCGTGGGCGATAGCACACAAAAATATGGGAATCGGGTGGAATTCTAGTTTTTTAGCCAAAAAATGCAAAAAATGAGGAACAATCATGGCGAGGCGGTGACTATGGTTCCTTAGGTCCTAATTGATGGCCTGAAATATTTTTAGGCGATCCGAGTCCGGCGGCCCGGCCCACTCGGAAGGCGTGGGCAATAGCTCACAAAAATATGGTAATTGAGCGGAATTCTAGTTTTTTGGCCGAAAAACGCCACAAATGAGGAATGATCATGGCTGGGCGGTGACAATGGTTCCTTAGGTCTTATTTGATAGTACAAAAAAATTTTAGGCGATAGGGGTCCGGATGTCCCGGGACCACTCGGAAGGTGTGGGCTATAACACACAAAAATATGGGAATCGCGCGAAATTCTAGTTGTTTGGCCGAAAAACGCAAACAATAAGGAACGATCATGGCGGGGAGGATACTATGGTTCCTTAGGTCGTATTTGATTGCCCGAAAAAAATTTTAGGCGATCGGGGTCCGCAGCTCTTGGGACCACTAGGAATGCGTGGGTATAGCACACGAAAATATGGGAATCGTGCGAAATTCTAGGTCTTTTTCAGTAACATGCAACAAATGTGGAAAGATCTTGGCAGGGTGGTGACTATGGTTCCTTTGGTCTTATTTGATAGTCCGGAAAAATATTAGGCGATAGGGGTCCGGAGGTCCCGGGACCACTCGGAAGGCGTGGGCTATAACACACAAAAATATGGGAATCGTGCGGAATTCTAGTTGTTTGGCCGAAAAACGCAAAAAATGAGGAACGATCATGGCGGGGTGGTTACTATGGTTCCTTAGGTCGTATTTGATGGCCCCGAAAAGTTTTAGGCGATCAGGGTTCGGGGTTCCCGGGACTCCTTGGAAGGCGTGGGCTAAAGCACATGAAAATATGGAAATCGCACAGAATTCTAGTTTTTTGTCTGAAAAACGCAAAAGACTAGGAACGATCATGGCGGGGCGGTGACTATGGTTCCTTAGGTCGTATTTGATGCCCCCAAAAATTTTTAGCCGATCGGGGTTCGAGGTTCCCGGGACCCCTTGGAAGGCGTGGGCTAAAGCACATGAAAATATGGAAATCGCGCAGAATTCTAGTTTTTTGTCTGAAAAACGCAAAAGACTAGGAACGATCATGGCGGGGCGGTGACTATGGTTCCTTAGGTCGTATTTCATAGTCCGGAAAATTTTTAGGCGATCCGGCTCCGGGGGTCCCGACCCACTCGGAAGGCGTGGGCGATAGCACACAAAAAAATGGGAATCGGGTGGAATTCTAGTTTTTTGGCCAAAAAATGCAAAAAATGAGGAACGATCATGGCGAGGCGGTGACTATGGTTCCTTAGGTCCTAATTGATGGCCTGAAATTTTTTTAGGTGATCCGATTCCGGCGGCCCGGCTCACTTGGAAGGCGTGGGCAATAGCTCTCAAAAATATGGTAATCGAGCGGAATTCTAGTTTTTTGGCCGAAAAATGCAATAAATGAGGAACGATCATGGCGGGGCGGTGACTATGGTTCCTTAGGTCGTATTTGATGGCCCGGAAAATTTTAGGCGATCGGGGTCCACGGCTCCCGGGACCACTCGGAAGGTGTAAGCTATAGCACACGAAAATATGCAAATCGCGCGGCGTTCTAATTTTTTGTCCGAAAAATGCAAAGCATTTGGAACGATCATGGAGGGGCGGTGACTATGGTACCTTAGGTCGTATTTGATAGTCTGGAAAAATTTTAGGCGATCGGGGTCCACGGCTCCCCGGACCACTTGGAAGGCATGGTATAGTACACGAAAATATTGGAATCGGGCGTAACTGTAGTTTTTTGGCCGAACAACGCAATAAATGAGGAACGATCATGGCGGGGCGGTGACTGTGGTTCCTTAGGTCATATTTGATGGCCCGGAAAATTTTAGGCGATCGGGGTCCACGGCTCCCGGGACCACTCGCAAGGCGTAAGGTATAGCACACGAAAATATGCAAATCGAGCGGAGTTCTAGTTTTTTGGCCGAAAAATGCAAAAAATTTGGAATGATCATGGTGGGGCGGTGACTATGGTACCTTAGGTCGTATTTGATAGTCTGAAAAATTTTTAGGCAATCGGGGTTTGCGGCTCCCCGGACCACTTGGAAGGCCTGGTATAGCACACAAAAATATGGGAATTGGGCGAAATTCTAGTTTTTTGGCCGAAAAATGCAAAAAATGAGTAACGATGATGGCGGGGCGGTTACTTTGGTTCCTTAGGTCCTATTTGACGGCCCGGAAAAATTTTAGGCGATCGGGGTCCGGGGGTCCTGGAACCACTTGGAAGGGAGGGCAATAGCACACAAAAATATTGTAATCGAGCGGAATTCTAGTTTTTTGGCCAAAAAATGCCACAAATGAGGAATGATCATGGCTGGGCGGTGACTATGGTTCCTTAGGTCTTATTTGATAGTCCGGAAAAATTTTAGGCGGTAGGGGTCCGGAGTTCCCGGGACCACTCGGAAGGTGTGGGCTATAACACACAAAAATATGGGAATCACGCGAAATTCTAGTTGTTTGGCCGAAAAACGCAAACAATAAGGAACGATCATGGCGCGGAGGATACTATGGTTCCTTAGGTCGTATTTGATGGCCCCGAAAATTTTTAGGCGATCGGAGTTCGGGGTTCCCGGGACCCCTTGGAAGGCGTGGGCTAAAGCACACGAAAATATGGAAATCGCGCAGAATTCTAGTTTTTTGTCTGAAAAACGCAAAAGACTAGGAACGATCATGGCGGGGCGGTGACTATGGTTCCTTAGGTCGTATTTGATAGTCCGGAAAAATTTTAGGCGATCCGGCTCCGGGGGGCCCGACCCACTCGGAAGGCATGGGCGATAGCACACAAAAATATGGGAATCGGGTGGAATTCTAGTTTTTTGGCCAAAAAATGCAAAAAATGAGGAACGATCATGGCGAGGCGGTGACTATGGTTCCTTAGGTCTTAATTGATGGCCTGAAATATTTTTAGGCGATCCGAGTCCGGCGGCCCGGCCCACTCGGAAGGCGTGGGCAATAGCTCACAAAAATATGGTAATCGAGCGGAATTCTAGTTTTTTGGCCGAAAAACGCAATAAATGAGGAACGATCATGGCGGGGCGGTGACTATGGTTCCTTAGGTCGTATTTGATGGCCCGAAAAATTTTAGGCGATCGGGGTCCACGGCTCCCGGGACCACTGGGAAGGCGTAAGCTATAGCACACGAAAATATGCAAATCGCGCGGAGTTCTAGTTTTTTGGCCGAAAAATGCAAAGCATTTCGAACGATCATGGAGGGGCGGTGACTATGGTACCTTAGGTCGTATTTGATAGTCCGGAAAAATTTTAGGCGATCATGGTCCGCGGCTCCCCGGACCACTTGGAAGGCGTGGTATAGCACACGAAAATATTGGAATCGGGCGTAATTCTAGTTTTTTGGCCGAAAAATGCAAAAGATGAGAAACGATTATGGCGGGGTGGTTACTATGGTTCCTTAGGTCGTACTTGACGGCCCGGAAAAATTTTTGGCGATCGGGGTCCGGGGGTCCCGGAACCACTTGGAAGGGTGGGCTATAGGACACGAAAATATGGGAATCGCGCGGAATTCTAGTTTTTTGGCCGAAAAACGGAAAAAACTAGGAACGATCATGGCTGGGCGGTGACTATGGTTCCTTAGGTCTTATTTGATAGTCCGGAAAAATTTTAGGCGATAGGGGTCCGGAGACCCAGGACCACTCGGAAGGCGTGGGCTAAAACACACAAAAATATGGGAATCGCGCGGAATTCTAGTTGTTTGGCCGAAAAACGCAAAAAATAAGGAACGATCATGGCGGGGCGGATACTATAGTTCCTTAGGTCGTATTTGATAGTCCGGAAAAATTTTAGGCGATAGGGGTCAGGAGGTCCCGGGACCACTCGGAAGGCGTGGGCTATAACACACAAAAATATGGGAATCGCGCGGAATTCTAGTTGTTTGGCCGAAAAACACAAAATATGAGAAACGATCATGGCAGGGTGGTTACTATGGTTCCTTAGGTCGTATTTGATGGCCAGGCATATTTTTAGACGATCGGGGTTCGGGGTTCCCGGGACCCCTTTGAAGGCGTGGGCTAAAGCACACGAAAATATGGAAATCGCGAGGAATTCTAGTTTTTTGGCTGAAAAATGCAAAAGACTAGGAACGATCATGGCGGGGAGGTGACTATGGTTCCTTAGGTCGTATTTGATAGTCCGGAAAAGTTTTAGGCGATCCGGCTCCGGAGGGCCTGACCGACTCGGAAGGTGTGGGCGATATCACACAAAAATATGAGAATCGGGCGGAATTTTAGTTTTTTGGCCAAGAAATGCAAAAACTGAGGAACGATCATGGCAAGGTGGTGACTATGGTTCCTAAGGTCCTAATTGATGGCCCGAAAAAGTTTTTAGGCGATCCGAGTCCGGCAGCCCAGCCCACTCGGAAGGCGTGGGCAATAGCACACAAAAATATGGTAATCGAGCGGAATTCTAGTTTTTTGGCCGAAAAATGCAATAAATGAGGTACGATCATGGCGAGGCGGTGACTATGGTTCCTTAGGTCGTATTTGATGGCCCGAAAATTTTTAGGCGATCGGGGTCCACGGCTCCCGGGACCACTCGGAAGGCGTAAGCTATAGCACACTAAAATATGCAAATCGCGCGGAGTTCTAGTTTTTTGGCCAAAAAATGCAAAGCATTTCGAACGATCATGGTGGGGCGGTGACTATGGTACCTTAGGTCATTTTTGATAGTCCGGAAATATTTTAGGCGATCGGGGTCCGCGGCTCCCCGGACCACTTGGAAGGCGTGGGTATAGCACACGAAAATATGGGAATGATGGCGGGGCAGTTACTATGGTTCCTTAGGTAGTATTTGACGGCCCGCAAAAGTTTTAGGCGATCGGGGTCCGGGGGTCCCGGAACCACTTGGAAGGGTGGGCAATAGCACACAAAAATATTGTAATCGGGCGGAATTATAGTTTTTTGGCCGAAAAATGCAACAAATGAGGAATGATCATGGCTGGGTAGTGACTATGGTTTCTTAGGTCGTATTTGATAGTCCGGAAAAATTTTAGGCGATAGGGGTCAGGAGGTCTCGGGACCACTCGGAAGGCGTGGGCTATAACACACAAAAATATGGGAATCACGCGGAATTCTAGTTGTTTGGCCGAAAAATGCAAAAAATGAGGAACGATCCTGGCAGGGCGGATACTATGGTTCCTTATGTCGTATTTGATAGTCCGGAAAAATTTTAGGCGATAGGGGTCAGGAGGTCCCGGGACCACTCGGAAGGCGTGGGCTATAACACACAAAAATATGGGAATCGCGCGGAATTCTAGTTGTTTGGTCGAAAAACGCAAAAAATGAGGAACGATCATGGCGGGGTGGTTACTATGGTTCCTTAGGTCGTATTTGATGGCACGGCAAATTTTTAGACGATCGGGGTTCGGGGTTCGGGGTTCCCGGGACCCCTTGGAAGGCGTGGGCTAAAGCACACGAAAATATGGAAATCGCGCGGAATTCTCATTTTTTTGCTGAAAAATGCAAAAGACTAGGAACGATCATGGCGGGGCGGTGACTATGGTTCCTTAGGTCGTATTTGATAGTCCGGAAAAATTTTAGGTGATAGGGGTCCGGAGTTCCCGGGCTCACTTGGAAGGTGTGGGCTATAGGACACGAAAATATGGGAATCGCGCGGAATTCTAGTTTTTTGGCCGAAAAACTGAAAAAACTAGGAACGATCATGGCTGGGCGGTGACTATGATTCCTTAGGTCTTATTTGATAGTCTGAAAAATTTTTAGGCGATAGGGGTCCGGAGACCCGGGACCACTCGGAAGGCGTGGGCTATAACACACAAAAATATGGGATCGCGCGGAATTCTAGCTCTTTAGCCGAAAAATGCAAAACATGAGGAACGATCATGGCGGGGCGGATACTATGGTTCCTTAGGTCATATTTGATAGTCCGGAAAATTTTTAGGCGATAGGGGTCCGGAGGTCCCGGGACCACTCGGAAGGTGTGGGCTATAACACACAACAATATGGGAATCGCACGGAATTCTAGTTGTTTGGCCGAAAAACGCAAAAAATGAGGAACGATCATGGCGGGGCGGATACTATGGTTCCTTAGGTTGTATTTGATAGTCCGGAAAAATTATAGGCGATAGGGGTCAGGAGGAAGGCGTGGGCTATAACACACAAAAATATGGGAATCGCGCGGAATTCTAGTTGTTTGGTCGAAAAACGCAAAAAATGAGGAACGATCATGGCGGGGTGGTTACTATGGTTCCTTAGGTCGTATTTGATGGCACGGCAAATTTTTAGACGATCGGGGTTCGGGGTTCGGGGTTCCCGGGACCCCTTGGAAGGCGTGGGCTAAAGCACACGAAAATATGGAAATCGCGCGGAATTCTCATTTTTTTGCTGAAAAATGCAAAAGACTAGGAACGATCATGGCGGGGCGGTGACTATGGTTCCTTAGGTCGTATTTGATAGTCCGGAAAAATTTTAGGTGATAGGGGTCCGGAGTTCCCGGGCTCACTTGGAAGGTGTGGGCTATAGGACACGAAAATATGGGAATCGCGCGGAATTCTAGTTTTTTGGCCGAAAAACTGAAAAAACTAGGAACGATCATGGCTGGGCGGTGACTATGATTCCTTAGGTCTTATTTGATAGTCTGAAAAATTTTTAGGCGATAGGGGTCCGGAGACCCGGGACCACTCGGAAGGCGTGGGCTATAACACACAAAAATATGGGATCGCGCGGAATTCTAGCTCTTTAGCCGAAAAATGCAAAACATGAGGAACGATCATGGCGGGGCGGATACTATGGTTCCTTAGGTCATATTTGATAGTCCGGAAAATTTTTAGGCGATAGGGGTCCGGAGGTCCCGGGACCACTCGGAAGGTGTGGGCTATAACACACAACAATATGGGAATCGCACGGAATTCTAGTTGTTTGGCCGAAAAACGCAAAAAATGAGGAACGATCATGGCGGGGCGGATACTATGGTTCCTTAGGTTGTATTTGATAGTCCGGAAAAATTATAGGCGATAGGGGTCAGGAGGTACCGGGACCACTCGGAAGGCGTGGGCTATAACACACAAAAATATGGGAATCGCGCGGAATTCTAGTTGTTTAGCCAAAAAATGCAAAATATGCGGAACGATCATGGCGGGGTGGTTACTATGGTTCCTTAGGTCGTATTTGATGGCCTGGAAAATTTTTAGGCGATCAGGGTTCGGGGTTCCCGGGACCCCTTGGAAGGCGTGGGCTTTAGCACACGAAAATATGGAAATCGCACGGAATTCTAGTTTTTTGGCTGAAAAACGCAAAAGACTTGGAACGATCATGGCGGGGCGATGACTATGGTTCCTTAGGTCGTATTTGATAGTCCGAAAATTTTTTAGGTGATCCGTCTCCGGGGGGCACGGAATTCTAGTTTTTTGGCTGAAAAACGCAAAAGACTTGGAACGATCATGGCGGGGCGATGACTATGGTTCCTTAGGTCGTATTTGATAGTCCGAAAAATATTTAGGTGATCCGTCTCCGGGGGGCCCGACCCACTCGGAAGGCGTGGGCGAGATAGCATACAAAAATATGGGAATCGGGCGGAATTCTAGTTTTTTGGCCAAAAAATGCAAAAAATGAGGAACGATCATGCCGAGGCAGTGACTATGGTTCCTTAGGTCCTAATTGATGGCCCGAAAAATTTTCAGGCGATCCGAGTCCGCCGGCCTGGCCCACTCGGAAGGCGTGGGCAATAGCACACAAAAATATTGTAATTGAGCGGAATTCTAGTTTTTTGGCCGAAAAATGCAATAAATGAGGAACGATCATGGCGGGGCGGTGACTATGGTTCCTTAGGTCGTATTTGATGGCCCGGAAAATTTTAGGCGATCGGGGTCCACGGCTCCCGGGACCACTCGGAAGGCGTAAGCTATAGCACACGAAAATATGCAAATCGCGCGGAGTTCTAGTTTTTTGGCCGAAAAATGCAAAGCATTTCGAACGATCATGGAGGGGCGGTGACTATGGTACCTTAGGTCGTATTTGATAGTCCGGAAAAATTTTAGGCGATCATGGTCCGCGGCTCCCCGGACCACTTGGAAGGCGTGGTATAGCACACGAAAATATTGGAATCGGGCGTAATTCTAGTTTTTTGGCCGAAAAATGCAAAAGATGAGAAACGATTATGGCGGGGTGGTTACTATGGTTCCTTAGGTCGTACTTGACGGCCCGGAAAAATTTTTGGCGATCGGGGTCCGGGGGTCCCGGAACCACTTGGAAGGGTGGGCTATAGGACACGAAAATATGGGAATCGCGCGGAATTCTAGTTTTTTGGCCGAAAAACGGAAAAAACTAGGAACGATCATGGCTGGGCGGTGACTATGGTTCCTTAGGTCTTATTTGATAGTCCGGAAAAATTTTAGGCGATAGGGGTCCGGAGACCCAGGACCACTCGGAAGGCGTGGGCTAAAACACACAAAAATATGGGAATCGCGCGGAATTCTAGTTGTTTGGCCGAAAAACGCAAAAAATGAGGAACGATCATGGCGGGGCGGATACTATAGTTCCTTAGGTCGTATTTGATAGTCCGGAAAAATTTTTGGCGATAGGGGTCAGGAGGTCCCGGGACCACTCGGAAGGCGTGGGCTATAACACACAAAAATATGGGAATCGCGCGGAATTCTAGTTGTTTGGCCGAAAAACACAAAATATGAGAAACGATCATGGCAGGGTGGTTACTATGGTTCCTTAGGTCGTATTTGATGGCCAGGCATATTTTTAGACGATCGGGGTTCGGGGTTCCCGGGACCCCTTTGAAGGCGTGGGCTAAAGCACACGAAAATATGGAAATCGCGAGGAATTCTAGTTTTTTGGCTGAAAAATGCAAAAGACTAGGAACGATCATGGCGGGGAGGTGACTATGGTTCCTTAGGTCGTATTTGATAGTCCGGAAAAGTTTTAGGCGATCCGGCTCCGGAGGGCCTGACCCACTCGGAAGGTGTGGGCGATATCACACAAAAATATGAGAATCGGGCGGAATTTTAGTTTTTTGGCCAAGAAATGCAAAAACTGAGGAACGATCATGGCAAGGTGGTGACTATGGTTCCTTAGGTCCTAATTGATGGCCCGAAAAAGTTTTTAGGCGATCCGAGTCCGGCAGCCCAGCCCACTCGGAAGGCGTGGGCAATAGCACACAAAAATATGGTAATCGAGCGGAATTCTAGTTTTTTGGCCGAAAAATGCAATAAATGAGGTACGATCATGGCGAGGCGGTGACTATGGTTCCTTAGGTCGTATTTGATGGCCCGAAAAATTTTAGGCGATCGGGGTCCACGGCTCCCGGGACCACTCGGAAGGCGTAAGCTATAGCACACTAAAATATGCAAATCGCGCGGAGTTCTAGTTTTTTGGCCAAAAAATGCAAAGCATTTCGAACGATCATGGTGGGGCGGTGACTATGGTACCTTAGGTCATTTTTGATAGTCCGGAAATATTTTAGGCGATCGGGGTCCGCGGCTCCCCGGACCACTTGGAAGGCGTGGGTATAGCACACGAAAATATGGGAATGATGGCGGGGCGGTTACTATGGTTCCTTAGGTAGTATTTGACGGCCCGCAAAAGTTTTAGGCGATCGGGGTCCGGGGGTCCCGGAACCACTTGGAAGGGTGGGCAATAGCACACAAAAATATTGTAATCGGGCGGAATTCTAGTTTTTTGGCCGAAAAATGCAACAAATGAGGAATGATCATGGCTGGGTAGTGACTATGGTTTCTTAGGTCGTATTTGATAGTCCGGAAAAATTTTAGGCGATAGGGGTCAGGAGGTCTCGGGACCACTCGGAAGGCGTGGGCTATAACACACAAAAATATGGGAATCACGCGGAATTCTAGTTGTTTGGCCGAAAAATGCAAAAAATGAGGAACGATCCTGGCAGGGCGGATACTATGGTTCCTTATGTCGTATTTGATAGTCCGGAAAAATTTTAGGCGATAGGGGTCAGGAGGTCCCGGGACCACTCGGAAGGCGTGGGCTATAACACACAAAAATATGGGAATCGCGCGGAATTCTAGTTGTTTGGTCGAAAAACGCAAAAAATGAGGAACGATCATGGCGGGGTGGTTACTATGGTTCCTTAGGTCGTATTTGATGGCACGGCAAATTTTTAGACGATCGGGGTTCGGGGTTCGGGGTTCCCGGGACCCCTTGGAAGGCGTGGGCTAAAGCACACGAAAATATGGAAATCGCGCGGAATTCTCATTTTTTTGCTGAAAAATGCAAAAGACTAGGAACGATCATGGCGGGGCGGTGACTATGGTTCCTTAGGTCGTATTTGATAGTCCGGAAAAATTTTAGGTGATAGGGGTCCGGAGTTCCCGGGCTCACTTGGAAGGTGTGGGCTATAGGACACGAAAATATGGGAATCGCGCGGAATTCTAGTTTTTTGGCCGAAAAACTGAAAAAACTAGGAACGATCATGGCTGGGCGGTGACTATGATTCCTTAGGTCTTATTTGATAGTCTGAAAAATTTTTAGGCGATAGGGGTCCGGAGACCCGGGACCACTCGGAAGGCGTGGGCTATAACACACAAAAATATGGGATCGCGCGGAATTCTAGCTCTTTAGCCGAAAAATGCAAAACATGAGGAACGATCATGGCGGGGCGGATACTATGGTTCCTTAGGTCATATTTGATAGTCCGGAAAATTTTTAGGCGATAGGGGTCCGGAAGGTCCCGGGACCACTCGGAAGGTGTGGGCTATAACACACAACAATATGGGAATCGCACGGAATTCTAGTTGTTTGGCCGAAAAACGCAAAAAATGAGGAACGATCATGGCGGGGCGGATACTATGGTTCCTTAGGTTGTATTTGATAGTCCGGAAAAATTATAGGCGATAGGGGTCAGGAGGTACCGGGACCACTCGGAAGGCGTGGGCTATAACACACAAAAATATGGGAATCGCGCGGAATTCTAGTTGTTTAGCCAAAAAATGCAAAATATGCGGAACGATCATGGCGGGGTGGTTACTATGGTTCCTTAGGTCGTATTTGATGGCCTGGAAAATTTTTAGGCGATCAGGGTTCGGGGTTCCCGGGACCCCTTGGAAGGCGTGGGCTTTAGCACACGAAAATATGGAAATCGCACGGAATTCTAGTTTTTTGGCTGAAAAACGCAAAAGACTTGGAATGATCATGGCGGGGCGATGACTATGGTTCCTTAGGTCGTATTTGATAGTCCGAAAATTTTTTAGGTGATCCGTCTCCGGGGGGCACGGAATTCTAGTTTTTTGGCTGAAAAACGCAAAAGACTTGGAACGATCATGGCGGGGCGGTGACTATGGTTCCTTAGGTCGTATTTGATAGTCCGGAAAATTTTTAGGTGATCCGTCTCCGGGGGGCCCGACCCACTCGGAAGGCGTGGGCGAGATAGCATACAAAAATATGGGAATCGGGCGGAATTCTAGTTTTTTGGCCAAAAAATGCAAAAAATGAGGAACGATCATGCCGAGGCAGTGACTATGGTTCCTTAGGTCCTAATTGATGGCCCGAAAAATTTTCAGGCGATCCGAGTCCGCCGGCCTGGCCCACTCGGAAGGCGTGGGCAATAGCACACAAAAATATTGTAATTGAGCGGAATTCTAGTTTTTTGGCCGAAAAATGCAATAAATGAGGAACGATCATGGCGGGGCGGTGACTATGGTTCCTTAGGTCGTATTTGATGGCCCGGAAAATTTTAGGCGATCGGGGTCCACGGCTCCCGGGACCACTCGGAAGGCGTAAGCTATAGCACACGAAAATATGCAAATCGCGCGGAGTTCTAGTTTTTTGGCCGAAAAATGCAAAGCATTTCGAACGATCATGGAGGGGCGGTGACTATGGTACCTTAGGTCGTATTTGATAGTCCGGAAAAATTTTAGGCGATCATGGTCCGCGGCTCCCCGGACCACTTGGAAGGCGTGGTATAGCACACGAAAATATTGGAATCGGGCGTAATTCTAGTTTTTTGGCCGAAAAATGCAAAAGATGAGAAACGATTATGGCGGGGTGGTTACTATGGTTCCTTAGGTCGTACTTGACGGCCCGGAAAAATTTTTGGCGATCGGGGTCCGGGGGTCCCGGAACCACTTGGAAGGGTGGGCTATAGGACACGAAAATATGGGAATCGCGCGGAATTCTAGTTTTTTGGCCGAAAAACGGAAAAAACTAGGAACGATCATGGCTGGGCGGTGACTATGGTTCCTTAGGTCTTATTTGATAGTCCGGAAAAATTTTAGGCGATAGGGGTCCGGAGACCCAGGACCACTCGGAAGGCGTGGGCTAAAACACACAAAAATATGGGAATCGCGCGGAATTCTAGTTGTTTGGCCGAAAAACGCAAAAAATGAGGAACGATCATGGCGGGGCGGATACTATAGTTCCTTAGGTCGTATTTGATAGTCCGGAAAAATTTTTGGCGATAGGGGTCAGGAGGTCCCGGGACCACTCGGAAGGCGTGGGCTATAACACACAAAAATATGGGAATCGCGCGGAATTCTAGTTGTTTGGCCGAAAAACACAAAATATGAGAAACGATCATGGCAGGGTGGTTACTATGGTTCCTTAGGTCGTATTTGATGGCCAGGCATATTTTTAGACGATCGGGGTTCGGGGTTCCCGGGACCCCTTTGAAGGCGTGGGCTAAAGCACACGAAAATATGGAAATCGCGAGGAATTCTAGTTTTTTGGCTGAAAAATGCAAAAGACTAGGAACGATCATGGCGGGGAGGTGACTATGGTTCCTTAGGTCGTATTTGATAGTCCGGAAAAGTTTTAGGCGATCCGGCTCCGGAGGGCCTGACCCACTCGGAAGGTGTGGGCGATATCACACAAAAATATGAGAATCGGGCGGAATTTTAGTTTTTTGGCCAAGAAATGCAAAAACTGAGGAACGATCATGGCAAGGTGGTGACTATGGTTCCTTAGGTCCTAATTGATGGCCCGAAAAAGTTTTTAGGCGATCCGAGTCCGGCAGCCCAGCCCACTCGGAAGGCGTGGGCAATAGCACACAAAAATATGGTAATCGAGCGGAATTCTAGTTTTTTGGCCGAAAAATGCAATAAATGAGGTACGATCATGGCGAGGCGGTGACTATGGTTCCTTAGGTCGTATTTGATGGCCCGAAAAATTTTAGGCGATCGGGGTCCACGGCTCCCGGGACCACTCGGAAGGCGTAAGCTATAGCACACTAAAATATGCAAATCGCGCGGAGTTCTAGTTTTTTGGCCAAAAAATGCAAAGCATTTCGAACGATCATGGTGGGGCGGTGACTATGGTACCTTAGGTCATTTTTGATAGTCCGGAAATATTTTAGGCGATCGGGGTCCGCGGCTCCCCGGACCACTTGGAAGGCGTGGGTATAGCACACGAAAATATGGGAATGATGGCGGGGCGGTTACTATGGTTCCTTAGGTAGTATTTGACGGCTCGCAAAAGTTTTAGGCGATCGGGGTCTGGGGGTCCCGGAACCACTTGGAAGGGTGGGCAATAGCACACAAAACTATTGTAATCGGGCGGAATTCTAGTTTTTTGGCCGAAAAATGCAACAAATGAGGAATGATCATGGCTGGGTAGTGACTATGGTTTCTTAGGTCGTATTTGATAGTCCGGAAAAATTTTAGGCGATAGGGGTCAGGAGGTCTCGGGACCACTCGGAAGGCGTGGGCTATAACACACAAAAATATGGGAATCACGCGGAATTCTAGTTGTTTGGCCGAAAAATGCAAAAAATGAGGAACGATCCTGGCAGGGCGGATACTATGGTTCCTTATGTCGTATTTGATAGTCCGGAAAAATTTTAGGCGATAGGGGTCAGGAGGTCCCGGGACCACTCGGAAGGCGTGGGCTATAACACACAAAAATATGGGAATCGCGCGGAATTCTAGTTGTTTGGTCGAAAAACGCAAAAAATGAGGAACGATCATGGCGGGGTGGTTACTATGGTTCCTTAGGTCGTATTTGATGGCACGACAAATTTTTAGACGATCGGGGTTCGGGGTTCGGGGTTCCCGGGACCCCTTGTAAGGCGTGGGCTAAAGCACACGAAAATATGGAAATCGCGCGGAATTCTCATTTTTTTGCTGAAAAATGCAAAAGACTAGGAACGATCATGGCGGGGCGGTGACTATGGTTCCTTAGGTCGTATTTGATAGTCCGGAAAAATTTTAGGTGATAGGGGTCCGGAGTTCCCGGGCTCACTTGGAAGGTGTGGGCTATAGGACACGAAAATATGGGAATCGCGCGGAATTCTAGTTTTTTGGCCGAAAAACAGAAAAAACTAGGAACGATCATGGCTGGGCGGTGACTATGATTCCTTAGGTCTTATTTGATAGTCCGGAAAATTTTTAGGCGATAGGGGTCCGGAGACCCGGGACCACTCGGAAGGCGTGGGCTATAACACACAAAAATATGGGATCGCGCGGAATTCTAGTTCTTTAGCCGAAAAATGCAAAACATGAGGAACGATCATGGCGGGGCGGATACTATGGTTCCTTAGGTCGTATTTGATAGTCCGGAAAATTTTTAGGCGATAGGGGTCCGGAGGTCCCGGGACCACTCGGAAGGTGTGGGCTATAACACACAACAATATGGGAATCGCGCGGAATTCTAGTTGTTTGGCCGAAAAACGCAAAAAATGAGGAACGATCATGGCGGGGCGGATACTATGGTTCCTTAGGTTGTATTTGATAGTCCGGAAAAATTATAGGCGATAGGGGTCAGGAGGTACCGGGACCACTCGGAAGGCGTGGGCTATAACACACAAAAATATGGGAATCGCGCGGAATTCTAGTTGTTTAGCCAAAATATGCAAAATATGCGGAACGATCATGGCGGGGTGGTTACTATGGTTCCTTAGGTCGTATTTGATGGCTTGGAAAATTTTTAGGCGATCGGGGTTCGGGGTTCCCGGGACCCCTTGGAAGGCGTGGGCTTTAGCACACGAAAATATGGAAATCGCACGGAATTCTAGTTTTTTGGCTGAAAAACGCAAAAGACTTGGAACGATCATGGCGGGGCGATGACTATGGTTCCTTAGGTCGTATTTGATAGTCCGAAAAATTTTTAGGTGATCCGTCTCCGGGGGGCCCGACCCACTCGGAAGGCGTGGGCGAGATAGCATACAAAAATATGGGAATCGGGCGGAATTCTAGTTTTTTGGCCAAAAAATGCAAAAAATGAGGAACGATCATGCCGAGGCAGTGACTATGGTTCCTTAGGTCCTAATTGATGGCCCGAAAAATTTTCAGGCGATCCGAGTCCGCCGGCCTGGCCCACTCGGAAGGCGTGGGCAATAGCACACAAAAATATTGTAATTGAGCGGAATTCTAGTTTTTTGGCCGAAAAATGCAATAAATGAGGAACGATCATGGCGGGGCGGTGACTATGGTTCCTTAGGTCGTATTTGATGGCCCGGAAAATTTTAGGCGATCGGGGTCCACGGCTCCCGGGACCACTCGGAAGGCGTAAGCTATAGCACACGAAAATATGCAAATCGCGCGGAGTTCTAGTTTTTTGGCCGAAAAATGCAAAGCATTTGGAACGATCATGGTGGGGCGGTGACTATGGTATCTTAGGTCGTATTTGATAGTCCGGAAAAATTTTAGGCGATCGGGGTCCGCGGCTCCTCGGACCACTTGGAAGGCGTGCGTATAGCACACGAAAATATGGGAATCGGGCGTAATTCTAGTTTTTTGGCCGAAAAATGCAAAAAATGAGAAACGATGATGGCGGGGCAGTTACTATGGTTCCTTAGGTCGTATTTGATGGCCCGGAAATATTGTAGGCGATCGGGGTCCGGGGGTCCCGGAACCACTTGGAAGGGTGGGCAATAGCACAAAAAAATATTGTAATCCGGCGGAATTCTAGTTTTTTGGCAGAAAAACGCAACAAATGAGGAATGATCATGGCTGGGCGGTGACTATGGTTCCTTAGGTCATATTTGATAGTCCAAAATTTTTTTAGGTGATTGGGGTCCGGAGTTCCCGGGTTCACTTGGAAGGCGTGGGCTATAGGACACGAAAATATGGGAATCGCGCGGAATTCTAGTTTTTTGGCCGAAAAACGGAAACAACTAGGAACGATCATGGCTGGGCGGTGACTATGGTTCCTTAGGTATTATTTGATAGTCCGGAAAAATTTTAGGCGATAGGGGTCCGGAGACCCGGGACCACTCGGTAGGCATGGGCTATAACACACAAAAATATGGGATAGCGCGGAATTCTAGTTGTTTGGCCGAAAAACGCAAAATATTAGGAACGATCATGGTGGGGCGGTGACTATGGTACCTTAGGTCGTATTTGATAGTCTGGAAAAATTTTAGACGATCGGGGTCCGGAGGTCCCGGGACCACTCGGAAGGTGTGGGCTATAACACACGAAAATATGGGAATCGCGCGGAATTCTAGTTGTTTGGCCGAAAAACGCAAATAATGAGGAACGATCATAGCGGGGCGGATACTATGGTTCCTAAGGCCGTATTTGACGGCCCGGAAAAAGTTTAGGTGAACGTGGTCCGGGGGTCCCGGAACCACTTGGAAGGTTGGGCAATAGCACACAAAAATATTGTAATCGGGCGGAATTCGCGTTTTTTGGCCAAAAAACGCAACAAATGAGGAATGATCATGGCTGGGCGGTGACTATGGTTCCTTAGGTCGTATTTGATAGTCCGGAAAAAATTTAGGCGATAGGGGTCCGGAGTTCCCGGCTTCACTTGGAAGGCATGGGCTATAGGACACGAAAATATGGGAATCGCGCGGAATTCTAGTTTTTTGGCCGAAAAACGGAAAAATCTAGGAACGATCATGGCTGGGCGGTGACTATGGTTCCTTAGGTCGTATTTGACAGTCCAAAAAATTTTTAGGCGATAGGGGTCCGGAGGTCCCGGGACCACTCGGAAGGTGTGGGCTATAACACACAAAAATATGGGAATCGCGCGGAATTCTAGTTGTTTGGCCGAAAAAAGCAAAAAATGAGGAACGATCATGGCGTGGCGGATACTATCGTTCCTTAGGTTGTATTTTATAGTCCGGAAAAATATTAGGCGATAGGGGTCAGGAAGTCCCGGGACCACTCGGAAGGCGTGTGCTATAACACACAAAAATATGGGAATCGCGCAGAATTCTAGTTGTTTGGCCGAAAAACGCAAAAAATTAGGAACAATCATGGCGGGGTGGTTACTATGGTTCCTTAGGTCGTATTTGATTGCCCGGAAAAATTTTAGGCGATCGGGGTTCGGGGTTCCTGGGACCCCTTGGAAGGCGTGGGCTAAAGCACACGAAGATATGGAAATCGCGCGGAATTCTAGTTTTTTGGCTGAAAAATGCAAAAGACTAGGAACGATCATGGCGGGGAGGTGACTATGGTTCCTTAGGTCGTATTTGATAGTTCGGAAAATTTTTAGGCGATCCGGCTCCGGGGGGCCCGACCCACTCGGAATGCGTGGGCGATAGCACACAAAAATATTGGAATCGGGCGGAATTATAGTTTTTTGGCCAAAAAATGCAAAAAATGAGGAACGATCATGGCGAGGCGGTGACTATGGTTCCTTAGGTCCACATTGATGGCCCGAAAATTTTTTAGGCGATCCGAGTCCGGTGGTCCGGCCCACTCGGAAGGCGTGGGCAATAGCACACAAAAATATGGTAATCGAGCGGAATTCTAGTTTTTTGGCCGAAAAATGCAATAAATGAGGAACGATCATGGCAGGGCGATGACCCGGAAAATTTTAGGCGATCAAGGTCCACTGCTCCCGGGACCACTCAGAAGGCGTAAGCTATAGCACACTAAAATAAGCAAATCGCGCGGAGTTCTAGTTTTTTGGCCGAAAAATGCAAAGCATTTGGAACGATCATGGTGGGGCGGTGACTATGGTACCTTAGGTCGTATTTGATAGTCCGGAAAAATTTTAGGCGATCGGGGTCTGCGGCTCCCCGGACCACTTGGAAGGCGTGGGTATAGCACACGAAAATATGGGAATCGGGCGTAATTCTAGTTTTTTGGCCGAAAAACGCAACAAATGAGGAATGATCATGGCTGGGCGGTGACTATGATTCCTTAGGTCGTATTTGATAGTCCAGAAAAATTTTAGACGATAGGGGTCCAGAGTTCCCGGGTTCACTTGGAAGGCGTGGGCTATAAGACACGAAAATATGGGAATCGCGCGGAATTCTAGTTTTTTGGCCGAAAAACGGAAAAAACTAGGAACGATCATGGCTGGGCGGTGACAATGGTTCCTTAGGTCTTATTTGATAGTACGGAAAAATTTTAGGCGATAGGGGTCCGGAGACCCGGGACCACTCGGAAGGCGTGGGCTATAACACACAAAAATATGGGATAGCGCGGAATTCTAGTTGTTTGGCCGAAAAACGCAAAAAATGAGGAACGATCATGGCGGGGCGGATACTATAGTTCCTTAGGTCATATTTGATAGTCCAAAAAAATTTTAGGCGATAGGGGTCCGGAGGTCCCGGGACCGCTCGGAAGGTGTGGGCTATAACACACAAAAATATGGGAATCGCGCGGAATTCTAGTTGTTTGGCCGAAAAATGCAAAAAATTAGGAACAATCATGGCGGGGTGGTTACTATGGTTCCTTAGGTCGTATTTGATTGCCCGGAAAAATTTTAGGCGATCGGGGTTCGGGGTTCCCGGGACCCCTTGGAAGGCATGGGCTAAAGCACACGAAGATATGGAAATCGCGCGGAATTCTAGTTTTTTGGCAGAAAAACGCAAAAGACTAGGAACGATCATGGCGGGGAGGTGACTATGGTTCCTTAGGTCGTATTTGATAGTACGGAAAATTTTTAGGCGATCCGGCTCCGGGGGGCCCGACCCACTCGGAAGGCGTGGGCGATAGCACACAAAAATATTGGAATCGGGCGGAATTATAGTTTTTTGGCCAAAAAATGCAAAAAATGAGGAACGATCATGGCGAGGCGGTGACTATGGTTCCTTAGGTCCAAATTGATGGCCCGAAAATTTTTTAGGCGATCCGAGTCCGGCGGTCCGGCCCACTCGGAAGGCGTGGGCAATAGCACACAAAAATATGGTAATCGAGCGGAATTCTAGTTTTTTGGCCGAAAAATGCAATAAATGAGGAACGATCATGGCGGGTCGATGACTATGGTTCCTTAGGTCGTATTTGATGGCCCGGAAAATTTTAGGCGATCAAGGTCCACGGCTCCCGGGACCACTCAGAAGGCGTAAGCTATAGCACACTAAAATAAGCAAATCGCGCGGAGTTCTAGTTTTTTGGCCGAAAAATGCAAAGCATTTGGAACGATCATGGTGGGGCGGTGACTATGGTACCTTAGGTCGTATTTGATAGTCCGGAAAAATTTTAGGCGATCGGGGTCTGCGGCTCCCCGGACCACTTGGAAGGCGTGGGTATAGCACACGTAAATATGGGAATCGGGCGTAATTCTAGTTTTTTGGCCGAAAAACACAACAAATGAGGAATGATCATGGCTGGGCGGTGACTATGATTCCTTAGGTCGTATTTGATAGTCCAGAATAATTTTAGACGATAGGGGTCCAGAGTTCCCGGGTTCACTTGGAAGGCGTGGGCTATAAGACACGAAAATATGGGAATCGCGCGGAATTCTAGTTTTTTGGCCGAAAAACGGAAAAAACTAGGAACGATCATGGCTGGGCGGTGACAATGGTTCCTTAGGTCTTATTTGATAGTACGGAAAAATTTTAGGCGATAGGGGTCCGGAGAACCGGGACCACTCGGAAGGCGTGGGCTATAACACACAAAAATATGGGATAGCGCGGAATTCTAGTTGTTTGGCCGAAAAACGCAAAAAATGAGGAACGATCATGGCGGGGCGGATACTATAGTTCCTTAGGTCATATTTGATAGTCCAAAAATATTTTAGGCGATAGGGGTCCGGAGGTCCCGGGACCGCTCGGAAGGTGTGGGCTATAACACACAAAAATATGGGAATCGCGCGGAATTCTAGTTGTTTGGCCGAAAAACGCAAAAAATGAGGAACGATCATGGCGTGGCGGATACTATCGTTCCTTAGGTCGTATTTGATAGTCCGGAAAAATATTAGGCGATAGGGGTCAGGAGGTCCTGGGACCACTCGGAAGGCTTGGGCTATAACACACAAAAATATAGGAATCGCGCGGAATTCTAGTTGTTTGGCCGAAAAACGCAAAAAATGAGGAACGATCATGGCGGGGTGGTTACTATGATTCCTTAGGTCGTATTTGATGGCCCGGAAAATTTTTAGGCGATCGGGGTTCGGGGTTCCCGGGACCCCTTGGAAGGCGTGGGCTAAAGCACACGAAAATATGGAAATCGCATGGAATTCTAGTTTTTTGGCAGAAAAATGCAAAAGACTAGGAACGATCATGGCGGGGCGGTGATTATGGTTCCTTAGATCGTATTTGATAGTCCGGAAAATTTTTAGGCGATCCGGCTCCGGGGGCCCGACCTACTCGGAAGGCGTGGGCGATAGCACACAAAAATATGGGAATCGGGCGGAATTCTAGTTTTTTGGCCAAAAAATGCAAAAAATGAGAAACGATGATGGCGGGGCGGTTACTATGGTTCCTTAGGTCGTATTTGACGGCCCGGAAAAATTTTAGGCGATCGGGGTCCGGGGGTCCCAGAACCACTTGGAAGGGTGGGCAATAGCACACAAAAATATTGTAATCGGGCGGAATTCTAGTTTTTTGGCAGAAAAACGCAACAAATGAGGAATGATCATGGCTGGGCGGTGACTATGGTTCCTTAGGTCATATTTGATAGTCCGAAATTTTTTTAGGCGATTGGGGTCCGGAGTTCCCGGGTTCACTTGGAAGGCGTGGGCTATAGGACACGAAAATATGGGAATTTAGCGCGGAATTCTAGTTTTTTGGCCGAAAAACGGAAACAACTAGGAACGATCATGGCTGGGCGGTGACTATGGTTCCTTAGGTATTATTTGATAGTCCGAAAAAATTTTAGGCGATAGGGGTCCGGAGACCCGGGACCACTCGGTAGGCATGGGCTATAACACACAAAAATATGGGATAGCGCGGAATTCTAGTTGTTTGGCCGAAAAATGCAAAAAATTAGGAACGATCATGGTGGGGCGGTGACTATGGTACCTTAGGTCGTATTTGATAGTCCGAAAAAATTTTAGGCGATCGGGGTCCGGAGGTCCCGGGACCACTCGGAAGGTGTGGGCTATAACACACGAAAATATGGGAATCGTGCGGAATTCTAGTTGTTTGGCCGAAAAACGCAAATAATGAGGAACGATCATGGCGGGGCGGATACTATGGTTCCTAAGGCCGTATTTGACGGCCCGGAAAAATTTTAGGCGATCGGGGTCCAGGGGTCCCGGAACCACTTGGAAGGGTGGGCAATAGCACACAAAAATATTGTAATCGGGCGGAATTCTAGTTTTTTGGCCGAAAAACGCAACAAATGAGGAATGATCATGGCTGGGCGGTGACTATGGTTCCTTAGGTCGTATTTGATAGTCCGGAAAAATTTTAGGCGATAGGGGTCCGGAGTTCCCGGCTTCACTTGGAAGGTATGGGCTACAGGACACGAAAATATGGGAATCGCGCGGAATTCTAGTTTTTTGGCCGAAAAACGGAAAAATCTAGGAACGATCATGGCTGGGCGGTGACTATGGTTCCTTAGGTCGTATTTGAAAGTCCAAAAAATTTTTAGGCGATAGGGGTCCGGAGGTCCCGGGACCACTCGGAAGGTGTGGGCTATAACACACAAAAATATGGGAATCGCGTGGAATTCTAGTTGTTTGGCCGAAAAACGCAAAAAATGAGGAACGATCATGGCATGGCGGATACTATCGTTCCTTAGGTTGTATTTGATAGTCCGGAAAAATATTAGGCGATAGGGGTCTGGAGGTCCCGGGACCACTCGGAAGGCGTGGGCTATAACACACAAAAATAGAGGAATCGCGCGAAATTCTAATTGTTTGGCCGAAAAACGGAAACGATCATGGCGGGGCGGATACTATGGTTCCTTAGGTCGTATTTGATTGCCCAGAAAAATATTAGGCAATAGGGGTCAGGAGGTCCCGGGACCCCTTGGAAGGCGTGGGCTAAAGCACACGAAAATATGGAAATCGCGCGGAATTCTAGTTTTTTGGCTGAAAAACGCAAAAGACTAGGAACGATCAGGGCGGGGAGGTGACTATGGTTCCTTAGGTCGTATTTGATAGTCCGGAAAATTTTTAGGCGATTCGGCTCCGGGGGGCCCGACCCACTCGGAAGGCGTGGGCGATAGCACACAAAAATATTTGAATCGGGCGGAATTATAGTTTTTTTGCCAAAAAATGCAAAAAATGAGGAACGATCATGGCGAGGCGGTGACTATGGTTCCTTAGGTCCACATTGATGGCCCGAAAATTTTTTTAGGCGATCCAAGTCCGGCGGCCCGGCCCACTCGGAAGGCGTGGGCAATAGCACACAAAAATATGGTAATCGAGCGGAATTCTAGTTTTTTGGCCGAAAAATGCAATAAATGAGGAACGATCATGGCGGGGCGATGACTATGGTTCCTTAGGTCGTATTTGATGGCCCGAAAAATTTTAGGCGATCAAGGTCCACGGCTCCCGGGACCACTCGGAAGGCGTAAGCTATAGCACACGAAAATATGCAAATCGCGCGGAGTTCTAGTTTTTTGGCCGAAAAATGCAAAGCATTTGGAACGATCATGGTGGGGCGGTGACTATGGTACCTTAGGTCGTATTTGATAGTCCGGAAAAATTTTAGGCGATCGGGGTCTGCGGCTCCCCGGACCACTTGGAAGGCGTGGGTATAGCACACGAAAATATGGGAATTGGGCGTAATTCTAGTTTTTTGGCTGAAAAATACAAAAAATGAGAAACGATGATGGCGGGGCGGTTACTATGGTTCCTTAGGTCGTATTTGATAGCCCGGAAAAATTTTAGGCGAACGGGGTCCGGGGGTCCCGGAACCACTTGGAAGGGTGGGCAATAGCACACAAAAATATTGTAATCGGGCGGAATTCTAGTTTTTTGGCCGAAAAACGCAACAAATGAGGAATGATCATGGCTGGGCGGTGACTATGGTTCCTTAGGTCGTATTTGATAGTCTGGAAAAATTTTAGACGATAGGGGTCAAGAGTTCCCGGGTTTACTTGGAAGGCGTGGGCTATAAGACACGAAAATATGGGAATCGCGCGGAATTCTAGTTTTTTGGCCGAAAAACGGAAAAAACTAGGAACAATCATGGCTGGGCGGTGACTATGGTTCCTTAGGTCTTATTTGATAGTCCCAAAAAATTTTAGGCGATAGGTCCGGAGACCCGGGACCACTCGGAAGGCGTGGGCTATAACACACAAAAATATGGGATAGCGCGAAATTCTAGTTGTTTGGCCGAAAAACGCAAAAAATGAGGAACGATCATGGCGGGGCGGATACTATGGTTCCTTAGGTCGTATTTGATAGTCCGGAAAAATTTTAGGCGATAGGGGTCCGGAGGTCCCGGGACCGCTCGGAAGGTGTGGGCTATAACACACAAAAATATGGGAATCGCGCGAAATTCTAGTTGTTTGGCCGAAAAACGCAAAAAATGAGGAACGATCATGGCGTGGCGGATACTATCGTTCCTTAGGTCGTATTTGATAGTCCGGAAAAATATTAGGCGATAGGGGTCAGGAGGTCCCGAGACCACTTGGAAGGCTTGGGCTATAACACACAAAAATATAGGAATCGCGCGGAATTCTAGTTGTTTGGCCGAAAAACGCAAAAAATGAGGAACGATCATGGCGGGGTGGTTACTATGATTCCTTAGGTCGTATTTGATGGCCCGGAAATTTTTTAGGCGATCGGGGTTCGGGGTTCCCGGGACCCCTTGGAAGGCGTGGGCTAAAGCACATGAAGATATGGAAATCGCGCGGAATTCTAGTTTTTTGGCAGAAAAACGGAAAAGACTAGGAACGATCATGGCGGGGCGGTGATTATGGTTCCTTAGGTCGTATTTGATAGTCCGGAAAATTTTTAGGTGATCCGGCTCCGGGGGCCCGACCCACTCGGAAGGCGTGGGCGATAGCACACAAAAATATGGGAATCGGGCGAAATTCTAGTTTTTTGGCCAAAAAATGCAAAAAATGAGGAACGATCATGGCGAGGCGGTGACTATGGTTCCTTAGGTCCTAATTGATGGCCCGAAAATGTTTTAGGCGATCCGAGTCCGGCGGCCCGGCCCACTCGGAAGACGTGGGCAATAGCACACAAAAATATGGTAATCGAGCGGAATTCTAGTTTTTTGGCCGAAAAATGCAATAAATGAGGAACGATCATGGCTGGGCGGTGACTATGGTTCCTTAGGTCATATTTGATGGCCCGGAAAATTTTAGGCGATCGGGGTCCACGGCTCTCGGGACCACTCGGAAGGCGTAAGCTATAGCACACTAAAATATGCAAATCGCGTGGAGTTCTAGTTTTTTGGCCGAAAAATACAAAGAATTTGGAATGATCATGGTGGGGCGGTGACTATGGTACCTTAGATCGTATTTGATAGTCTGGAAAAATTTTAGGCGATTGGGGTCCGGAGACCCGGGACCACTCGCAAGGCGTGGGCTACAACACACAAAAATATGGGATCGCGCGGAATTCTAGTTATTTCGCCGAAAAACGCAAAAAATGAGGAACGATCATGGCGGGGTGGTTACTATGGTTCCTTAGGTCGTATTTGATGGCCCGAAAATTTTTTTGGCGATCGGGGTTCGGGGTTTCCTGACCCCTTTGAAGGGTGGGCAATAGCACACAAAAATATTATAATCGGGCGGAATTCTAATTTTTTGGCCGAAAAACGCAACAATGAGGAGTGATCATGGCTGGGCGGTGACTATGGTTCCTTAGGTCGTATTTGATAGTCCGGAAAAATTTTAGGCGATAGGGGTCCGGAGTTCCCAGGTTCACTTGGATGATGTGGGCTATAGGACAAGAAAATATGGGAATCGCGCGGAATTCTAGTATTTTGGCCGAAAAACGGAAAAAGCTAGGAACGATCATGGTTGGGAGGTGACTATGGTTCCTTAGGTCTTATTTGATAGTTCGGAAAATTTTTAGGCGATAGGGGTCCGGAGACCCGGGACCACTCGGAAGGCGTGGGCTATAACACACAAAAATATGGGATAGCGCGGAATTCTAGTTGTTTGGCCGAAAATCGCAAAAAATGAGGAACGATCATGGCGGGGCGGATGCTATGGTTCCTTAGGTCGTATTTGATAGTTCAGAAAAATTTTAGGCGATAGGGGTCCGGAGGTCCCGGGACCACTCGGAAGGTGTGGGCTATAACACACAAAAATATGGGAATCGTGCGGAATTCTAGTTGTTTGGCCGAAGAATGCAAAAAATAGGGAACGATCATGGCAGGGTGGATACTATGGTTCCTTAGGTCGTATTTAATTGCCCGAAAAAATTTTAGGCGATCGGGGTCCGCGGCTCTTGGGACCACTCGGAATGCGTGGGTATAGCACATGAAAATATGGGAATCGGGCGAAATTCTAGGTCTTTTTCAGTAACATGCAAAAAATGTGGAAAGATCTTGGCAGGGCGGTGACTATGGTTCCTTTGGTCTTATTTTATAGTCCGGAAAAATATTAGGCGATAGGTCCCGGGACCACTCGGAAGGCGTGGGCTATAACACACAAAAATATGGGAATCGCGCGGAATTCTAGTTGTTTAGCCAAAAAACGCAAAAAATGAGGAACGATCATGGCGGGGCGGATACTATGATTCCTTAGGTCGTATTTGATAGTCCGGAAAAATTTAAGGCGATAGGGGTCAGGAGATCCCGGGACCACTCGGAAGGCGTGGGCTATAACACACAAAAATATGGGAATCACGCGGAATTCTAGTTGTTTGGCCGAAAAATGCAAAAAATGAGGAACGATCATGGCGGGGTGGTTACTATGGTTCCTTAGGTCGTATGTGATGGCCCCGAAAATTTTTAGGCTATCGGGGTTCTGGGTTCCCGGGACCCCTTGGAAGGCGTGGGCTAAAGCATACGAAAATATGGAAATCGCGCGGAATTCTAGTTTTTTGGCTGAAAAACGCAAAATACTAGGAACGATCATGGCGGGGCGGTGACTATGGTTCCTTAGGTTGTATATGATAGTCCGGAAAAGTTTTAGGCGATCCGGCTCCGGGGGTCCCGACCCACTCGGAAGGCGTGGGCTATAGCACACAAAAATATGTGAATCGGGCGGAATTCTGGTTTTTTGGCCAAAAAATGAGGAACGATCATGGCTGGGCGGTGACTATGGTTCCTTAGGTCGTATTTGATGGCCCTAAAAATTTTAGGCGATAGGGGTCCGGAGGTCCCGGGACCACCCGGAAGGTGTGGGCTATAACACACAAAAATATGGGAATCGCGCAGAATTCTAGTTGTTTGGCCGAAAAATGCTAAAAATAAGGAACGATCATGGCGGGGCGGATACTATGGTTCCTTAGGTTATATTTGATTGCCCGAAAAAATTTTAGGCGATCGGGGTCCGCGACTCTTGGGACCATTCGGAATGCGTGGGTATAGCACACGAAAATATGGGAATCGGGCGAAATTCTAGGTCTTTTTCAGTAACATGCAAAAAATGTGGAAAGATCTTGGCAGAGCGGTGACTATGGTTCCTTTGGTCTTATTTGATAGTCCGGAAAAATTTTAGGCGATAGGGGTCAGGAGGTCCCAGGACCACTCGGAAGGCGTGGGCTATAACACACAAAAATATGGGAATCGCGCGGAATTCTAGTTGTTTGGCCGAAAAATGCAAAAAATGAGGAACGATCATGGCGGGGTGGTTACTATGGTTCCTTAGGTCGTATTTGATGGCCCCGAAAATTTTTAGGCGATCGGGGTTCGGGGTTCCTGGGACCCCTTGGAAGGCGTGGGCTAAAGCACACGAAAATATGGAAATTGCGCAGATTTCTAGTTTTTTGTCTGAAAAACGCAAAAGACTAGGAAAGATCATGGCGGGGCGGTGACTATGGTTCATTAGGTCGAATTTGATAGTCCGTAAAATTTTTCGGCGATCTGGCTCCGGGGGGCCCGACCCACTCGGAAGGCGTGGGCGATAGCACACAAAAATATGGGAATCGGGTGGAATTCTAGTTTTTTGGCCAAAAAATGCAAACAATGAGGAACGATCATGACGAGGCGGTGACTATGTTTCCTTAGGTCCTAATTGATGGCCCGAAAATTTTTTAGGCGATCCGAGTCCGGCGGCCCGGGCCACTCGGAAGGCGTGGGCAATAGCACACAAAAATATGGTAATCGAGCAGAATTCTAGTTTTTTGGCAGAAAAATGCAATAAATGAGGAACGATCATGGCGGGGCGGTTACTATGGTTCCTTAGGTCATATTTGACGGCACGAAAAAATTTTAGGCGATCGAGGTCCGGGGGTCCCGGAACCACTTGGAAGGATGGGCAATAGCACACAAAA
>NW_027438548.1:0-70000 GCF_000715075.1 Nicotiana tabacum
AACTCAACTTGATCCCCGCTTTGAAGTGCGATTGTTGTTAATGAATTATTTAATATGCAGAGTGCATTAATTAGCAATTAATATAACTGTCTAAAGATAAAAAGAATGAATATGAATCTTCTTTTTTGGGATCTAGGTTAGCTGCATGATCACATGTGGGTGCTGACTATTGTGTTTTCTATACAGAGTCAGACTTCCATATTTTTTATAATAAAGAAGATTTTCTGAAGATGATTCTACTTTTTAAGTCCATATAGGATTAAGAGAACATTTTCATAATCATCAATATCAGCTTAGCTCTACTGCTCCAGTATAGCTAGATGCACCTAAAGATGTTCCAAAAGCAGTTGGAAAATACTTAGGATACGACCCATTAAAATGCCTAAAGTCTATACATGCAAATAACTTTATCTATCTTTTCATAGTAACGGCAAAGGTTATGAATATGGTCGGCTATTTGTGTAAAATCTCTTTAATTAAAATTTGCAGTTGCGGGATGGTGGTGGGGAAAGGTATAAATAAATAAACAAATAAAAGCGAAAAGCAAGCAGGATAGCATACGTTATAGTCCCCAGCTATTGCAATAGAAAATAATTAGCACCTTCTGAGTCATCGAAAAAGCTTTGTTATTTCTCCTTTGGCTTCTCATCAAGTTGTCTATATACTGTTGTATTCGATTTTGATTCATCTCAAACGTTAATGCAATTTCTCCGACCTGCAATTTCCTCAATCAGAGTAGAAAGATGGACATCAGACATACCACTGAGCAGTAATAAAAACAAAATGTTAGGACCTATAGTGGCAATTTATCTAAAGTAAAGTGGTGGTTCCAGCTAGCTCTTTTTTTTTTTTTTAAGTTGATGACCGAGAAATCCGTCTGGAGTCGATCCTTTGGACCAACCGCAGCCTTCGAAACTCAGTGGATAATGGGCCCGCCCCTCTACCCTTCTCCACTTAAATACCAGGCTTTGCCTTGCATGGTGTGGGGGCTTGAAACTGTGACCTAAGACACAAATCCACCACCCTTTGCCACTTGAGCTAGGCCCTGGGGGCAATTCCAGCTAGCTCATTAGACAAGCTAAAACGGACTAAATTAGATTCCCAGGAATTAAATTTAACTTGCATAGAGCTTGCTTCAACGAGCTTGCATGAATGGATTGCCAAAACACAGATTCTGGAGAAAAGGGAGGAAGTTATAAAAGTATGGTCTATCAGTGAGAAACCGCTCTGCAATGTAAGCAGCAGGATACAAAATCCCCTGAGAACTTTTCCTTTTCTGACTGGTGGTGTCCAGCCACCTCACTCGCACCTCGACTATTCCAATGGGAAGGGTAGAACAGGCAAGCACTAGTGTTGGCTAACCCATGAGTTCTCGTGGGATTAAATGAGTATGGGCAAGGAAAGGGTCTACGACTATTATTCCTGTCCCTTGGCGACAAGTGTCAGATAATCGCCTTGGCTTGGATTTAAATATTCCTCAATAAACTCACCACCCTAAGAGTCCCAAATGGAAATAATTCCTAAGTAGTACATGTTACAGTTGATAAACTAAAGTTAAGAACAAGTATCAATCAAATACGCCTCAGTTCCAAATTAGTATGGTCAGCTATATGATTTAAAAATTTTGTTTTACCCATTGAGTAATGGGAAGAATATAGAATATGCTCCTATAAATGTAAAACAAGGCAAGAGCTCTGGTCTAAGGTTAATGGTGACTTTTCTTTTAACAAAAAGGTCTAAGGTTTTAGCCGACTTAGTACTGACTTAACTGCCATCAACATCTTAAGGTTAATGGTGACTTTTCTTTTAACAAAAAGGTCTAAGGTTTTAGCCGACTTAGTACTGACTTAACTGCCATCAACATCTTAGGTTACGAGTTTGGGTTGGGTTTTTTATATTATTTTTTTTTGGGTGGGGGGGCTGGTGTTGTGGAAGGCGGCATAATTGAATTACCAAATAAAATTTTCCAGTCAGGATACTAAATACTTGTGCAGAATAAGAACTATACCGCAATTAAGGAGCTAGAGTTGAGGTTTAGCTCTGTTTAGGAAGAACTTCTTTGACACTCACATGAATTGAATATTTACCAACGCTCTGCAAGTAGAATAGTCCACATACGTCCATCTTATAGTTGCCTAAATCAAGAAAAGTAATAAATAAATGTGTGAGTATTATGGACAACTTTGCAGTGCACTGGTAAGTATTTAGGCGTGTAAATCAATCTCTAAGAAGTTGAACATATGATTGAAATTTCATTTGAACAAACTAAATACACAACTAATAAATATAAACTTCAAACTTTCAAGCAGCAACAATACAAGCAAGCAGCAGAAAGAATGAGAATGCACGAGCAACTTAAAGTAACTCAATATACTAAACAAATAACGGAAAATAAGGATTAATTATGATGTACCATCATATATGTTTCCTTTCTATGATGATTGGAGATAAATTATGGAATCAAATGGAAATTAAATGGGAACATAGACCAATTCCAGTCAATTTCTAAGCCGATATTACCTGCTGCTGCGAAATTTTAGTATCAAGACCCTCTCTGCCCAAGTCAATGTCAACTTTAATATCTTCAGTCGCTCTTCCCAGTAAAACCTGAAGCCATAAGTGAGATTTTTGAATCCTTATGAACGAAAAGATTGCAACATTATTTGGAAAATTGATTGAAACCACTCATTTAGTACTGTCAGTGATGGAATCAACACTTGTAATCTTCAGTAATCCAGTTATCTAGACTTTCCCTTCCGTTCCCTAGCCATCATAATATGTTTGTGTTACATCAGTCAAACTGGTATGAAATCTTGTTTTGCATGTGCATCTTGCAAAAGAAAATAATATGATGCTCACTAGTCCCTCCCATTCTTCGGTTTTGTTGCTGTCCAGTTACGCCCAAAAGCTCTGCACACCTAATTAATAATTTGCAAATCGTACACTGCTGGAATTAGAAATATTAATCACAACCCTGTACAATGTAGCATTTCTAGTCCAGATAAACAAAATGTTCTTTATGCAGTCAAAAATTTCAGTCCACTATGATAAGTTATTTACTTCCAAAACTGCAAAAGCCAGATATGTGAAGCATTTTATGACAGTATCCCATAATTTAGTAAGAATAGATAAGTTTTCCATACTTCAGGTTTTCACAAATACTTCGAGTGACCGGTCATGTATAACAGGTAATGCTCCTTGAGCAGCAAGAGCTATTTGTGTACAAGCAATAGCTGCCTCCTTCATCCTGATAATTGTCCTCTTACACTCTTCAAACTGCTAATTCATGACTGCAATAAAAGAAGGGAAAAGGGCCAGATATACCCCTTTACTATTAAAAATTGCCCACATATATCCTCAGTTATACTATAGGTTTAAATCTACCCCTTCCGTTAGCAAAGTAATCATAAATACCCTTATTTCTAACGGTGCTCCATCGTGGCAATCCAAATCCTACTTGGTCTGGCATTTGGGTGAGGTGGATGCCACGTGTCATGCCACCTCACCATTTTCTTCCCCTTCCATTTCTTCTTCCCCTCATACCTTGAAATGGAGGTTCCAAATTTTTTTCTTTCAAATCTGGATAAAATTACTGTTAATCTCCGGATTTAACAAGAGTTGGCTTTTAGAATTGTAAGTAACTGGTCTTCGAAGCAATGCATCAAGTGATTCCCTTGTGCCATGGCTTTTCTCGAGCTGTGCTGCTTTAAGCCAGATGCTTTTCTTAGTTCTAAATACAGTAAGAGCATGTGCATAAATGTTGGAACCCCTTTTCTTGCACTCCTCAATATCAGCAAGCCAGGTCCTCTTCCTATCTTCTTCCTCAACAGCAATCCCAACAGTGTTATTTATTATAGCCTTGCAAGTCCCAAGAGAACCGGCTCTTTCACATCCTTGGGCCTCCTTCATCCAAGGCTCCCTGTCAATATCCAAATCTCTGCAAAGCCAACTCTTGTTAGATTCAGAGATTTACAGTAATTTTGTCCAGATTTGAAAGGAAAAAAATTTGGAACCTCCATTTTAAGGTATGAGCTGAAGAAGAAATGGGAGGGGAAGAAGATGGTGATGTGGCATGACACGTGGTATCCACCTCACCCAAATGTCAGACCATGTAGGATTTGGATTGTCACGATGGAGCATCGTTAAAAATAAGGGTATTTTTTATTACTTTGTTAACAGGAGGGGTAGATTTAGACCTATTGTATAACAGAGGACATATGTGGACTATTTAATAATAGAGGGGTATATCTGGCCCTTTTCCCATAAAAGAATGACACCAGCCAAAGAAAGAAAAAAAAAATTCTCAGTAAGAGGGTATGCACCAATAGAGGGAGGCAACTAGCTCCAAAGGAAGCTCTTAACAAGAGCTAAAAAGGGACAGAAAATGATGTGAAGAAGTTGAAAAAGTAGCCATAAACAACAACTCCTATGTCTCAGTCCAAAACAAGTAGGGTTCTACTATATGAATCTTCACACTTTACTGACCACGTTACTCCATTTAAATAATCTCATGCCAATATTATGCAAATATAAATAAAAAGTACTAGAATTTATGTATATTTTCTAAACGTATAAATCTCTGAAAGTTTAAATCACTCCTAGAAAGCATAAGACCTACAGTAAAAGTGCTAACGTCTAAAACATAATCTCAGCTAATATCTAATGCTATCGCCCATATAGATCTTTTTCTTCAACTGTTTCCAGCTTTTGCTAAGTTTGCATAGATTCCCAGAAAGTAACCATAAAAGCATAAAATTAAATGCTGCAGTGGAAACAAAATCTTAAACATTAAGGGTCTGTTGGTATGATGGAAATCATTTTCCATGGAAAATGTCTTTCTTGAAATGTTTTCCATGGAAAAAAATTTCCTGAAAAGGAAAAGTATTTTCTCGTGTTTGGTTGGTGAATGGCAAATATTTTTCCAGCAAAAAGTATTTAATATTAATATTAGCAAGTCAAAGAGTGCTTTTATGAAACTTCTGAGTATTGGAGATTAATAGCGTGTTAGTCGAAGCAAGTAATATGAAGTTAAAAGTTAAGAGAGTTGTTAGGAAAATGACTTGTGCCCATACGTAAACTAAATCATTTCCTCCAATTGATGGAAAATGTTTTACATGAAAAATAACATCTGACATACCAAACACGAGAAAATCACTTATTATGGAAATTATTTTCCTAAAAAATGACTTTTGGCATATCAAACACACGCATGCAACTTCATAGAAGACACAGAAGAAAGAATAAGTAGTTTAATGAGTCTACTGAACATTGGACTACCTCTCTTACTAGAACACAGATACTGGCCATTTGAGCTCAAATCCATATCGACGATCTGGACAGTGATTAAAGGAACTAGTTAAGGTCAAGTAATAACTGTGGGGAAAATACAATTCATATACCAGAATAATCGCTCTCAATGGGAAAGTCTTTGCAATTGGATGGTATACTGGTTGCACTTGATTCTGGTGCAATTGCTTTCTTAAGGACATTTTCATCAACTATCAGTCCATTATTTTGAAGCCATCGACAGAGGACACTGGACGATAAGTCTTAACACATGTATGATGTGCCATCAATGGAGAAGATATTGACGGCATTCTAACAGGAAGAAAAACATCATCATTGGTAGGAATCTCTGGGACCTCAGTGTTTAACGTGCAACAGATAACTCCATCACGCATTTCAGGAAAAGCAGGGTTGACAGACAATGCAGAAGATATCATTTGAACCTCTGAACTGCAAACAAGAGGCTTATCACCATAATGATTCACACGCTTGTCACTTAACTCTCCGGGACGAGCACCGTCAGGAGCGGGAAGCTGCTGATCTGGAGCTTTTGAAATTTCGGATACGCCATTATCAGTGTCATCAGGTGTATCCAACAAGAATGAGTTGAAATCATCAAAATAAGACTCATCAATCATCTCATTTCCATCAGGGCCCACGAAAAGCGGCTCTTCATCATCTTTAGAGTTGAACAAAAAATTTGATAGCTCAACTAAGTAGTCATCAGTACTAAGGGATGAATTTCTCAAGATATCACACGAGATTTGGTCTTCCAAGTTGGATGATGAGTTGACAAGAGTCACAATACTATATCCTGATGTGTCCATTTTATTTGCCCCACCGTGAACTGGAACTACTATTGTATTTTCAATGCTCAGTTCTTTCTCGGCATGTTCAAAATCCGGCAGAGTTGGGACAGAAGTGCCTGCAATTGTAAAATCTGGCAGTTGACATGACAAGGCACTGTCAGGAAATGCGGCAGTGAAGACCTGGCTGTCATATCCAGAAGAAGTACTTCTCACATCATCATCAAATTGACCTGCCATATCTAGCAGTATAGGTTCTAAATCCTCTGCTTCAAGTAATTCGCTAACTGGCACTTCATTTGGTTGAGACAACCCCCCAACAGCGGCGATTGTCTCGCGATTCTCAGCAGGGGGAAGAGTTCCTTCAATTCCATTGGGGAAATCCTGAAAGCTAAAGCTGCCAAGGGAAACATCTCCATTATGATTTTTCCCAATGGGTAAAGCTGAAGGAGCAGTTACATAGTCACTAGCATAAATGGAATGCCCAGCTCCATGTTCCAGAACGTTATTAGGTATGATATTAAAATTAGACTGTTGATTACGGAAATTATCTATCAGTGAATCTACAAACATGCAATCCATGGACTGAGGATTGTCATTATTTCCAGCTCCACCAAGATAATCGGCATCCGCGGAGTCAAATGTGTCGTTAGCGATTCTCTTATGCATAGGGCAGTAACATGAGCTGATGCTCTCAGCTTTTCTCTTCTCAGGAACACACTTTTTACTTTCTTTTGCCTGCTCAAATCTATTAGAGTCAGATTTTGTTGTCGAAGCAGAATGCTCAAACTCCATCATGAGAGATAATGCTTCAGAAGAAACAACTGGATCACATAGAAGAGCATGCCATCGATCTTGCAATTCTTGAACAGTAAATCTCCGGGAAAATTGAACTGCACCTTTGGCAAGTGATTCAAAAGAAGCACCAGCCTAGGAAAAAAGGATGTGAAAACTCTATTATCAATTAAGGAAAAGTAAATATAAGAACAGAACCTAAATCATATAGTTGTTCCATCTTTGCTTTTCACAACAAAGGATTACTAGGCCTATCAAATTAAACCCCAGCACCTTTCAATGAAAAGTAAGAAAATATGATCTTGTTCGGGCTAGCACTAGTATTAATTGTGACAGATACTTAAGTATAAGCATCTCTAACATGCCACTTGAGCAAGTTATCAGCATACTAAAGTTTTAACCTTAAAGCTTCGGAAATGCTTCTACTATGGGCTTCATTTTGGTGAAGCAATAACGATCTATTCTACGTTTTAGTTTACACAAAATTCAGAAGCAATTACAAGTTAACATGTCCTTCTTCATTCCTCAGTTCCTCCATAAACTGGTCAGTCAAAACACTGTTCTAAATTCCACAATAAATTTAATATTGAAACTTTTATTTTAAAAACTTTCTTATAACTTACAACAAATACTATTAGAAACAAATAAGACATACGATAAGTAAGAAATGATTGACTATACAATTAAATAATAGTTATAAAAAGAATTTCATTTAAATAATCTTATACATTTAGTAGCAATACGCGTATTCTTAATTTACATTGAACTCGTAAATAGCAACCAACACCGTTTATTATTCTAGAAGTTAACACAAACTGTATTTCTATTATACATTTAACCAACTTATATAAAGAAAAAGCCCATGCAAAGCTATCTCTTTCTTAATGAATCCAGTTTCTTCTCCATTTATCCAAAAAAGCATAGAAGAAAAGCACAAAAAAGTACATAATTGAAAGAAAAAAAAATGAAGTGCAAAACATTTGTTGCAGTTAAAATCACAAAAATTAAATTTTGAATGAAGCAAAAAGCAAATTCATGTAAACAAAATGTGCACAGTTTAAAGAAACAACACAGAAAAGTATACATTCAGAAAAAGTAAACAATAAAACAAGTAGAGGAAAAAAAAAAAGGAAAAACGAAATCAAAAGGAAAATAAGTATTTTTTGGTTGTACCTTAACGGCGTTAATAAGCAAACGGTCGTCTTCAGGAATCCAAGTAGAAAAAGGAGGAGGAGCTCCCATTGTTGCGCGAATTTGAGAACTCAAAAATCAAAAGGTGGCGCCGCTTTCTAATTTGCTATTTTTATGGCACTATTTTTTTTGCTTTTCTTTTTCTGTTTTTTTAGAACATTTGAGAGTGAGACAGGGGAATTATTATATTCAAGAATAAAAATAACCTTAACAAGAATGAGTATTTATACTAGTTGGAGATTTTCTTAGTAGGGGCCACATACTATGCCCACTTAAATTTTTTACTTAATTTGTATTTGTTGCCAAATCAGATTTATGTACTTGGGATTTTTCTGAATCTGATTACAAGCCTTAGGAATAGAAGGAAAATTAAAATTAAAATTAAAAAGGGATCTTCAACAAAGTGTTAAGTTATTTCCACATATATTCAAGCGATTTCCTTTTTTTTCTCTCTCATAATAAAAATCATGCGCAATTTATATTCTTATTTAGGTTCACTTTAAATATTAAAGTAAAATTATCAAGGATATAAATAGGTAGAGTTTTAAATAGTTACTACTAATGTAATCAAGAAGTGTACTATTATGTGACAAATCAAACATTTTAAAAAGTTTAATAACTTTTATTCCTTTTTTAGCTAATCTCAATTTGACTTCTCAATCTAAAAGGTGTGAAATTCATAAACTTACTAATGAGCAAAAAGTGAACTTCATAACTGAGATCTGATAGTATCAATAAACATAAATCGCTAATAAAGTAACTTATTTAAAATAGTTGCCAATTATACTAAGCAGTATCGTTGAGATTTAATTGGGTTTCCATAAAAGTTTTTGCAAAACAGAAAAGAGTTTTTTCATTAGATTCTCCCTACCTGATTTTAGAAATACAAGATCCATGGACACCAGACAAAGAATACATTTCACGTACTTTCACATATTTATAAGAAAGTAAGATTAAGGGTCAAAAATATTATTTTACTACGAAAAAATAATTATTTGTACATTTCGTTATACTTTTGGTCCATCCTTACCTTCGACGTTATAAAAGTAGTGTAAAAATACCCTTCCTCCGTTAAGGCCCTCCATCATGGCCACAATCATCCCACGCAAATTAATATTTCGCTGAGGTGGATACCATATGGCATGTCAGGTCACCATCCCAACCCCATTTTACCATCTCCCCTGTTTCTTCTTCTTCCACCACCATCTCCTCCCTCACCCAACCATCTTTTTCTTTTTCTCTTTTTGAATTCAAAGAGAAATCACAAAGACCACTCTACCTTATTTCCATAGTTCCATTATTGCTGCCACATCTCCTTTCTAAATTGCCGAATCTCACATTAATTTTGAACATTTGGCATCTATCATATTGAAGGAAAACAAAAAAAAAAATGCCAGCCACCATTCTCTTACTCTATTAGGCCAAATCTATTAGCTATTAGCAAATTATCCATTGGAATGCCACATTAAAAACCATTAAACTAGAACTGGATCCGACTATTACAAAAAGTTTCATATACTACCATAGAATAACTGAATGCAAATCCTAAATAGTAAAAAGCTAAAACCTCTCATATCTGGCTATAGTCACAACCAAACCATGGATAAAAAGCAAAGTCATAGAACCAGTGTACCCGCAGCTTCGGCATACTGAAAAACAATGAATCACAGGCAGAATGGAAAGTCAAATTCACCACAAAAAAACAAAAAGAATTTCTGGCACAAATTTGTGTAAGTTGGCATGAAAAATCAAATGCCTCTAAGAATCAGCACAAATGAGGAGTAATCAACAAATCTTTCTTTTTCATTTAAATATTTATTTTTGGGTGATGGTTGGGTGAAGGTGGAGATAGTGGTGGAAGAAGACAATGTGGAGGGAGGGTAAAATAGAGTTGGAATGATGACATGGCATGCCTCGTGGTGTCCACTTCAGCTAAATATCACTCCACGGGGATGATGGTGGCTATGGTGGAGGGCACTAACAGAGGAGGGGTATTTTTGCATCATTTTTGTAACGTTAGGGGTAAGGGTGAACCAAAAGTATAACGGAGGGTATAAATGATCTTTTTTGCATAGTAGATGGATATTTTTGACCCTTTTCCCTACTAATAATCTACAACAACTACATCTCAATCTCAAACAAGTCAGTAAGATATACGAATCATCACAAATAATAGGGGCAAGTGCACATAAAGTTATTCTCAAGGATACTATTTAGAGATAAGCTAGTACTTATTTTGTCTTGAAATTTTAAACTACAAATCTTAACTTAGCACAATTCAGGACATTTTTGTCTTGAAAAATTGAACACAAAAACTAAAATATAGGTCGTACGGGCTAATCCATAAACAACAGACCTTTAGAATCGCTATCTGGTGTCATTTTTACTAGAATAATATCATGTTATTTAGGCTCGTCTAGTTTTAATATTATCAAAAATGTCGACAATATTAATAATTGTTTCTCTAGCATTAAATGTATTCTATATTTTTTAGTAGTGTAAAATTTGACAAGATTAACAGACTCCTAACATATTGTTTACCCTTAAATTCGGATAACAATTAAACTTATAGGTGGTTTTAATGATATGTGATTTCACTTGGCACAAACTGATAAATATAAGAATTAATGCTAGGAATTAACAATAAAATAAAGCAAACCAATATAATGAACAACTATGGCCCTCGAGCTAGAATGCCCTCGAACCAAATGAGTATGCTATTGAAAAATATGAACTGGAATAACAGAGCTTGCAAGAGAAAATTTGATATATTCCTATGTTATGCGTGGATGTCAGATGATTACAAAAATAGTTAAGACCCTCTTTATATAGTAGAGGAGTTCTATTTACGGTACAATTTGAATTACAAAAGTAGATCCCATGATAGGCTAAACATCCGATCTTGACTCGATACGTGCCGAGTTTTTGCCACGATCCTCGCCCGATCATGGATATCTCGCTTTTCTGTTATTCGATGTGGCAGGCCTCCTTCGATCTTGCTCGAGCTCTTTCTCGCTTCGGTCTCGATCACAGCTGGCCTCGATCTTGATCGACCATTGATGCACGAGCTTACTAATCCATCTTCATACCAGATTCTGATATAACTGGGGTCAGGCCTTGATTTTCCATCTCGATCTCGGTTAGTTGTACAAAATTAGGCAAGCCCGATTTTGACCGTATATAGATAGTCCCCTTATTTCTTAGAGTGCAATTACAAGAAACGAATTGAGTCTTCAAATTTACCCTCGGTTTATCATGATGTAAGCATCGTGATGTAAGCGGTAGAGGTGATCGAAACGTCCCGTTGGTTCAGTTCTCTAGGCATTTAATGCTTGTCAATCGATGGTCGGCCACCATTGTAACTGAACCATCTTCTTCAACCTATAAATGCATCTTTTTCCATCCTTCAAACTTTACCTTCAACTCTTTCTCATTTTAACTCTCTCAATTCTTCACCTTTCTCAGATCTTTGTATTTCTAATTCTTGGGATTTTTTTACTCATTTCATTGCAAAACACTAACTATTCCTCCTCCCCCGTTTCATTTTTATCTACATATAAGAATGGCTAAAACTTCAAAAACTGTTCCACACAAGGGAACCGCTTCTTCATCAAAGTCTGTCGGCATCGCAGTCGCGGCGAAACATCCCCTCGGGGACTTCGTTTCGACGAAGTGTTCCACCACTGCTGATTTCAAGGTGGAGAATGCACCCCGACATTGGGTCGATGTGAACCAATGTCGAGGTACATGTGTACAATTACAGAAGGTCTCCTCGAGAAGGTGAAAAAGGAGTGCAATTGGGTAGGCAATGATGCAGTAGTGCCTAGCCCCGAGGAATCCATCACAACTCACGTGGAGGGTTATCTGAGCGTCTATACCTACCCTTTCACGATAAGTCCCTTCGACCCTATCATCATTGCCTTTTTCAAGAAGTACGATGTCACCCTAGGTCAAATCCATCTATCATTCTGGAGGATCGTGATCCTCCTCCGATTCTTTGTAAGCAAGAGCGAGGGGCATCTTTTTACCCTCGATCACCTCATGTGCCTCTACGCCCCCCAGCTTTATCGTGGAGGCATGATCAAGCTCCACCGCCGAGCCACCAAACCCCCGTTCTCGAGCATAGACAAAACCCAAGACCGATGTTGGATGGGTAGATTTTTTCGAATAAAGACTTCGAATCTAATTCCTGCCAAAGACATGTTGTTCCCTGAAAAGTGAAACATGAAACATAAGTGATGCTCTACCTTTGAATATTCATTTTTGCCATTTTACTTCTTGTCTTCCCCTTATCTAAATTTTTGTGTTGCAGCTGTGGCCGTTGTGCCGAAAGTGATCCATGACCTAAGGCAATGGGTCGAGGGATTGGTTTCACAAAAAAAAATTATTCCGAGGTGCTTGGATAGAGTTGTCAAAGGGCCAATGGAAGTCCAGTAACCACGGTAATTTTCTTTCCTTGGAAAGGGTTTCCTTCGACTTTGTTATTGTACTTACTCATATTTTTCATTTTGTAGGCCTCGGGAAGGACGTGCCAATGAGGCCCCCCTCTACTGAAGGAGAGGCACTGCATTCCCCATCTGCCCCGAAGCAGGGCAAAGAGAAGAAAAGAAGGGAGGCTCCGAGTTCCCTAGGCCTGAAAAAGAAAAGGCCGACCAGGAGGCCACGTAAGCCTAAGGGGAATATCATCCATGTATCTCTGAGTCCGGCCAACAGATGATGGACAAGGTTGAAGTCAAAGACAAAGAAGAAGAAAACTTTAGATTGGTACCTTGTGTGAGAGTAGGCACCGAGGTTCAAAGAACCATTGGTCAGCTGGAGCTGAAGCTACTTTGCCCCGACCTAATGAGCCCGAGTCGGAAAGAGTCAAAAATGCCTCACCTCAAGGTGGGAAGGCGGTCGAGGCCGGTGCAGAAACCACACCCGATGCTTCTTGTGATGAAGGCGGAGTCCCAAAAGATTCACTTGGGGAAATGGAGATTGGAGATTTTTCCTTATTGCCTTCATTATCTGATACGGCAATCAAGGACGCTCAGGCAATAGAGGTTCGCCCCGGTGAAGAGGTCCACGGAGCAGAAGATCTTTTCTGAGTCTATTTTGCTGAAGTGGAAGATGTCACCGGTCTGGATGACTTCGACATACCAAGGAAGATCTCAGATGAGGCTTCCTCGAGCTATAAACTAACCAACCAATTCCCGGCCCCCAACGTTGATCCCATGCGTAAGCTGCCTCTTATCATCTCGATCCCGGAGGATGCTCAAGTTTTCTTTGCCCTCATAGGGGTGGCTATATATCTTTGATGCTTGGTCACTAAAGAGGACCAAGCTAAAATGGATGCAGTGGAAGATTCCTTTTTATTCAGTGAGGCCCAGCATGCTCTGTATTGGGTATGTTCAAGAGCCACTGTATTTTTACGACTTTGAATTTGTAGATATCTCTAACATTTCTTCCTTTTTTGTAGGCTTTGGTGTTGCATCACGAGGCTTTTCTTCGAATCCGAGAGGAACGCAAGGCCGAGGTCCAGGGCCTTACTGAGAAATGCTATACTTACAAGTTTCTTAGTAAGAAGCTTCAGGTAGACCTGGTGGAGGCTCGAGATGCGCATACCAAGATGGCCAAGCAGGTATTCCAAGTTCTTCATGATAGCGAGGACGAGTCAGAGATAACAACTAACAATCCCATTTTACAGGTTCGACAAAGGCTCGAACAGATCAAGGGCCTCCAAGGGAAAAAAGATAAAGTGTGAGCCGAAGTCAAATAATTCAAGGGATGTATAGATATTTTGGCTACACAAAAGGAAAACATTCAAGTAGAGCTGGATTCAGCCAAGTCACAGCTTCGATATGCAAGAGAGAATGCCTCGGTTCAAGCAAAGAAGGTCGAGAAGCTCGAGTCCAATTTAGCCAGGTTGCTAGATCTAAAGTGGTCGCGGCAAATACAAAGACCCAGGCTACTGCAGCTCAATACAAAGTCGATACCGAAGCCACCCTTGAGCAGGCCAAGGGCATGGTGGATCATTAGAAGTGGCAGGCCTAAAGGGAGGCTCTATAGAGGTTCATTGCCCAAAGTTTTGGCATATCTGCCAAACTCGAGATTGCCAAGGCTGAGGAAGCAAAGGCGAGGAAGCTAGCATTTCCCGATGAGGATTCTGAGAATGTGAGCGGATTTGGTGGAGAAGACTCCGAGGGTGAAGAAGCTTCCTCTAATAATGGTCGTGCTGCTGAGGCCTTGTAATTTTTGTTTTTGCTTTGAGGCTGATCAGCCTTTGTAAAGAATTTTTGATCAGGCCATGTGGCCCTTGTAAGAAAAACTTTGATACATAAAAATATTTTCCTTTCCATGGTTCCCAAATTTGTTGTCCTTTAGTTATTTTATGCAACTGTCAAAGTACCTTAGTACAAAGTTATATGGTTGTATTCAACGGTCCCAGGTCGGACATTCGAACTTGACCTGAGGCAGTTTTCGATAAATTAGAGTCGAGTGAGATCATTTATCTGGACTCGGAATAAGGTAATCTTTGAGTTTGATGTTCGAGTGAGAATGTTATCTTGAACTCGAAATCAGGTAGCCCTTAGGCCCGAAGAACAACCCCTGAGTAGGAATTTATTCTAACTCAAGTTGCAATAACCCTTAAGCTTAGTAGTTGAGTAAGAATGATATTTCAAACTCGAATTGAGAATAGCCCTTAGGCTTTTGTATTTGGCCGATCTGGCCTTTTTAGAATGATTATTTTAATATATATTTTTAATATATATATGTAAGGCTTTCTACCCCTTTTTGGCTTTCAAGATTTTTTCCTTTGATTTGTCATTCATGTTCGCAAAGGTTGAAATGCTTTAGCATGAGATAATGAAGTCGTCTTCTATAATTGCTACTATTGCTTACTTTATTGTTACTAAGTGTATAATATATAAGCTATATTCGATATATATATATATATATATATATATATATATATATATATATATATATATATATCGACATTTTTTTTAAATATCTTAAGTATTAGGATTCTGCCAAGGGTAGCCTTTTAGAACCGATTGTGAAAGAATTCGAAGGCTTGTTTTGTTACGGGATTCGGAAGTCTCTGAGCCATGTTAATTTGGACGTTGCCTTTTTGGGACTTGCCTCTTGGGCTTGTTTTCTCATTATACTTCGAGCCTGTTCGAAGCGTCATTCCCCGAGTGGGATGACCATGGACCATAAAAATCAAGGGTTGCCTTTTCAAGGTCTTATGATCTCGAGGTTTTAGTAATTCGATCTCGTCTATTTTTCGGACGGTAGTCCCCGAGTGTGGGTTTAGTTGTTCGAACTGCAGTAGTGATCAGCCCTTAAGCCCGTTTACAAAATAGATCAGGAGTGTGAAATTGTAAAGTAGAAAGTTTTTCTAAGGCATGAGATATTGGCAAGGAAAAACACTTCTTTTAATAGATGATTATACATGTGTACATGTTTGATGTTAGGGCTCGAGTAACTTATATGGGCATGGTTTATTCGACCGTTTGGCCCTTACAAAATTTACCTATCGAGACCTCACTACTACGAAGTAATTTTCTTGCAACAAAGTTGACATTCGAGGGTAATGCCCTCCAGAATTCGAGGTTGATTGTAAAAAAAGCCTTAGATACTATTGAATTTTTCTAAGTTAGCACGATCAATGGTTGCCTCATTAAAAACCACGCCGGAAAACCCCATTTGGGACAAAACTAGTCTAAGAAAAAAAGAGTGCAACGCGTGCTTTCAGACCTAAAGACTTCATATTGAAGAATCCATCGCCGTCCTCGATCGATCACCTACAATTGCTTAGTTTAAAAAATGAATGAAAATGGAGAAGGTCGTACCTTAGTAGTAGTATCGCTTTAGGAGTGATACATTGGCAATTGCTCGCCGTTCATCGTGCTGAGCTTGTACGATCCTTTTCCGATGATGTCGAGGACCTGATATGGTCCCTCCCAATTTGGACCTAGTTTTCCTTCATTTGGGTTTCGAGTGTTGAGGGTGACTTTTCTTAGCACCTAGTCCCCTATTTTTAAGTGTCTATGATTGGCTCTTCGGTTGTAGTACCTTTCGATCCGCTAATTTTTGTGCAGCCAATCGAATGAGGGCGACCTCGCATCTTTTATCCAACAATTCTAGGCTTGTATCCATGACCTCATTATTCGATTCTTTTGTTGCATATCGAAACCTGAGGCTAGGTTTTCTGACCTCGACCAAGATAAGAGCTTCGTCGCCATAGACCAAAGAGAACGATGTTGCCCCTGTGCTGGATTTTGATGTTGTGCGGTACACCCAAAGAACCTCGGGCAATATCTCTCTCTATTTTCCCTTAGTGTTGGTCAGTCTTTTCTTAAGATTTTGAATGTTGGTTTTGTTAGTCGATTCTGCTTGTCTATTCCCGTTGGGATGGTATGGCATTGATAAAATCCTTTTAATCTTGTAATCCTCGAGAAATTTAGTCACTTTGCTGATGATGAATTGCTTTCTGTTGTCGCATACAATCTCGGCGGGCATCTCGAATCGACATATAATATGGTCCCAAATGAAGTCTATGACTTTTTTTCTCTAAATTTCTCGAAAGACTGCGCTTCAACCCACTTAGAAAAATAATTAGTCATAAATAAAAAATTGAGCTTTACCTGGGGCCGATGGGAAAGGGCCGATGATGTCCATTCCCTATTTCATGAATGACCATGGGGATAAGACCGACAGGAGCTTCTCCCCATACTGATGAACCACCGGCGCATACCTTTGATATTTGTCGCGCTTTCGAACGAACTCTTTTGTATCCTTTTCAATATCAGCCCAATAGTACCCTGCTCTGATAACTTTTTGAACCAATGATTTGGCACCAGAGTGGTTCCCACAAGTGCCTTCGTGAATCTTCCGTAGGACGTAGACGGTGTCTCCTGGTCCCAAACATATCGCCAATGGCCCATTGAACATCCTCCTGAATAGCGTTCCATCCTCGGCCAAAGTGAATCGTGCTACCTTTATGCATAGTGTCCTTGACTCTTTTAGATCCGTTGGGAGCCTCCCGTTCTTTAGGTATTCAATGTACTTGTTTCTCCAATCACAGGTCAAACTTGTAGAGTTTATTTCGGTGTGGCCTTCTTTTATTACCAATATCGATAGTTATATGACAGTCCCTGAGTTAAGTTCATCATCTTCGACCAAAGTTTGCAAGGGCATCGGCCTCGCTGTTCTATTCCCGAGGTATGATTGTAACGTCCATTCTTGAAATCGATGTAAAGTTACCTATAGCTTGTCCAAGTATCTCTGCATCCGATCTTCTCGGATTTCGAAAGTTCTATTGACTTGGTTTACCACAAGTAGGGAATCACATTTGGACTCGATGACCTCTGCTCCCAAACTTTTGGCCAACTGTAGACCTGCAATCATGGCCTCATAATCGGCCTCATTGTTAGTTAACTTTGAAGTTTTGATAGATTGTCTAATTATGTTACCCGTGGGTGGCTTCAAAACGATGCTCAGCCCGAACCTTTTCATGTTTGAAGTTTCGTTCGTGAAGAGGGTCCACACCGCCGACGATGTACCCGATTTTAGTAATAGTTCCCTTTCGACCTCGAGTACGAGAGCTAGCGTGAAGTCGGCTACAAAGTCTGCCAAGATTTGGGACTTGATGGCCGTTCGGGGTTAATACTCAATATCATACCCACTGATCTCGATGACCCATTTGGCCAATCAACCTGAGAGTTTGGGTTTTTGCAAAATATTGCGAAGGGGATAGGTAGTTACGACACAAATCAGGTGACATTGGAAATATGGTTTATTTTCCTAAAGGTACTTATTAAAGCAAGTGCTAATTTTTGTAAGTATGGGTATCGGGTCTCGGCTTCACCTAAGGTCTGACTAACATAGTAAACATGGAATTGCATACCTTACTCTTCTCGAACTAGGACACCACTTACCACTATTTCCGAGACCGCCAAGTATAACTAGAGTTGCTCTTCCGCTTTCAGGGTGTGAAGCAGTGGCGGGCTTGACAGGTATCGTTTTAGTTCTTCTAAGGCTTGTTGGCATTCCGGGGTCCATGCAAAATTGCTCTTCTTCTTAAGTAGTGAGAAGAACCGGTGACTTCTATCTTAGGACCTCGAGATGAATTGCCCTAGGGCGGCTATGCGCCCGGTAAGCCTTTGCATGGCCTTTACATTATTTACAACTTTGATATCCTTGATAGCTTTGATTTTATCTGGGTTGATCTCGATTCCCCGATTGGACACCATGAAGCCTAGAAACTTGTCCGAGCCAACCCCGAATGCACACTTTTCTAGATTGAGTTTTATATTGTACTTCCTTAGTATATCAAAAGGCTCCTGCAAATGTTTCAAATGTTCCTCTACTCGCAGGGACTTAACTAGCATGTCATCAATATATAAACTTCCATAGATTTACCTATTTGTTCTTCGAACATTCAATTTACATTGCACCAATATTTTTTAGTCCGAACGACATTATGTTATAATAATAGGTACCGTATATAGTGATAAACGAAGTCTTTTCCTGATCCTTCGAGTTCATCCATATTTGATTGTACCCGGAGTAGGCATCGAGAAAACTGAGAATCTCATGGCCGGCCGTGGCATCGATCATGCGATCGATGTTCGGTAAAGGAAAAGAATCCTTAGGGCAGGACTTTTTCAATTCCTTATAGTCTATGTACATTCTAAGTTTATTTCCCTTCTTAGGGATTACCACTACGTTTGCTAACCATTTGGGGTATTTTACTTCCCGAATGACCTTATTTTGAGAAGTTTGGTTACCTTGTCCTTGACGAATGCATGCTTAACCTCGGACCGGGGCCTTATCTTTTACTTTACTGGATGAAACTTCGGGTCCAAGCTTAGTCTATGGGTAGTGATCTCTGGTGGGATCCCTGTTATATCGAGATGGGACCAAGAAAAACAATTCATGTTATCTAAAAGGAATTAAATAAGTTTTTTCCCGAGTCGGGAGTTAATGTGCCCAGGTATACCTTTCAATCGGGCAGATGCTTGATCAGTATGATTTGTTCCAACTCTTGAACCGTTGACTTTGTTGCGTCATAATCATCAGGAATTATGAAGGATCAGAGTGTCATGTAGTCGTCCTCCTCGAATTTCCTAGTCCTCCGGTTGAGTCGAGGATGGTGACTGTATTTTCTATTTGACTTCTTGCTTTCCCTTCAACTCTAATCCCATTGTTGATGAAAGTGCCGATAACAGTATCACTCCGTTGATTACAAACATTTCTTTGTTCACCGTACACCATTTTGACTCCTTCTGATATTAGGGACTTCAGGACTTGATAAAGTGTCGAGGGCATTGCCCTCATGTTATGGATCCAACGCCTTCCGAGCAGTGTGTTGTACCTCATGTCAGCCTCGATCACATGGAACTTTGTCTCTTGGATGGTCCCGGCCACATTTACTGGCAAAATAATTTCCTCTTTGGTGGTTTCACTTGCCATGTTGAAGTCGTTAAGTACTCGAGCTGCAGACACAATTTGACCTTGTAGGTCCAGTTGCTTTATGACCCTTGATTTAATAATGTTGGCCAAGCTATCTAGATCAATCAACACACATTTAACTTGAATTTTATTCATAAGGACAGATATTATTAGTGCATCGTTGTGAGGTTGTTCGATCCCTTATGCATCCTCGTCATTGAAAGACAAGGTCTCTTCCGGTAAGTAGTCCGGAGTCCCTTTTTCTCTTGTGATTGTCACCTTGGTGCGTTTGAATACTGGTCCTTGAGGAATATCGACCCCTTCAACGATCATGTGAATCACGTGATGTGGCTCTTCTTACTCGTTCTGTCTATTTGAATCTTTATTTTTGAAGTGGTTCTTGGCCCGATCACTTAAGAATTCTTGAAAGTGTGCCTCATTGAACAACCGGGCTACTTCCTCCTTTTGTTGTCTGGAATCTTCTGTTTTATGGCCATGGGTGCCATGATACTTGCATATTTGGTTAGGGTTTCTCTGGGCCGAATCGGTCTGCAGAGGTCGAGGCCACCAGGTATCTTTGATACATTAATGGCTGATACTATGACGGAAGCATCAATGCTGAAGTTATATTCTGACAATCAAGGTGCTTCTTTGGACCCGACATCCCTATCGAAACCACTCTTGCTCATGAGCCCTTGGGAGCTTTGTCCCCGATCATTCCTTCTATCGTTCGAACGGGGTTGTGTCCAGGCTCGCTATTTCTTCGATCTCTCCCGTATGGCTAATATTAGTCTCTGTTCGATCGTGGTTCCTGGTCGACGTCCTGATCTGTTCCAACCCTACACCACTACAAAGTGGCAAGAGCGGTCGAAGAATCTTTTACTCGAGATGGTCGGGATCAAATCCTAAGGGAGCTAGATTCGGGAATTGGATTCCTATCTAAACTAGTAGTGTCTAATGCTCTTAATTACACTTCCAATCATCTTTGGTTTTTTGTTACTTCTAATTTTTTATCTTAATAATATGCTAAATTAAACTAAGAGTGAAATGCTTGTAAGGTTTTCTAAATGGTTAAAGAGGCACTAGAGAAGTGACTTTCTCCTAGGTAAATACTTGACGAGATCTAAAGCCTAAGGGAAAGATGTTATGTTGGGGATTATGATATAGCCAATGCACAGAATTACTCACTCTATACCTCTCGGTAGCTTGAGTGACTTTGCCCAAATTGACTTTCTCAAGACCAATTGGGTGTCGAAATTATGCAAGCAATATAGGCTCAAGTCGGGTATTACTATCTCTAGGTTTAACCCTTTAATTGGGGCTATAATCTCTTGATTACACCCCAATTCCTTGTTGGAATGATTTTCCTAGACTCAAGCTCTCTTTCTCAAGAAGAGCTCAAGTCAAATAGGCACAAATTAGTATTTACAACAACAACAACAACATCCCAGTATAATCCCACAAGTGGGGTCTGGGGAGGGTAATATGTACGCAGACCTTACCCTTACCCCGAGGGGCAGAGAGGCTGTTTCCAGGAGACCCTCGGCTCAAGAGAGCAACAAGAGACGATATATTAGTACTATCAATAGACTCATAATAAAATAACATAAAATACATAAAATAACAATATAACAGCAATATAGGAAATACGAAAAGGATGGAAGGTATACTAATATCCAATAGACAAAGCCCTGCATCGGTAGCTGATCAGTAGCATCCTAAAACTAACTCCTAACTGGCTAGTCTCACTCTAGTGTGCTGTAGAAATATTGACAATTTCCCTAACCTACAACCTTAATGCCCGACCTCCACAATTCCCTATCAAGGGCCATGCCCTCAGTAATCCTAAGTCATGCCATGTCCTACCTGATCACCTCTCCCCAATACTTCTTAGGTCTCTCTCTACCTCTCCTCGTGACCACCACAGCCAGTCACTCACACCTCATCACTGGTGCATCAGTGCTCTTCCTCTGAATGAGGCACAAATTAGTGTTTGCAACCACTAATTCAATATGAAAAAACATAAATCAGTCCAAATATCAAACACCCATAACATATAAACCTTAAATCAAAAGACCCATCAAATACGTATGCTAGGGTTGATCCACAACCCTAGCTAATGAGTCTAGCTACTCATAATAATGGAAGAAAACAGAGAAATAGATGAAGAATAACCCATAATATTTAATTACAAACTAAGATGATGAAGATTCAGTGTTAAAGTAGCTACAAATTACTCAAAATAGAACAAAACAACCGTTCACGTGCTCTGAAGTCTAACAGATTACAAAAGATACCCAAAAAATGTGAAAAAAAGTATTTATACTGGCCGAATTTTTTGGACAAAAATACCCCTGACGAGGTACTGCGGTCCGTATAAAATGAACCGTGGACCGTGATGAGACTTTTTGGCTTGATTATACATTCTCTGATCTGGCCACCGCGGGCCGCATAAAATTCACCGCGGCCGTGGCTGCTTCAACTGCGGTCCACACAAAAAGGACTGCGGACCGCATTGGCTTCTATCTTCAAACTCCCAACTCTATGAACCTCCCTCTCCGTGGACCGCACAAAATGTATTGTGCCCGTGGAGAAGCCATTGCGGCCGCAAGAAATCCTTCGCGGACCACATTGCCTTAGGCTCCAAAGTGCACCTCTTTGAATCTCCTCACTGCGGACCGCACTAAATGGATTGTGGCCGCGGTGGGTTTGTTGCAGCTGTGCTTTGACTTGTTCTTGGTACTTGTGTATGTTTCACTCCTTTTTGAGCTAGTTTTGACTAATTGTCACCTTTTTTACCACACCCTGCAAACAAGTATAACATGTAAGCTTTTGGGACTATTTTGTGTACATTTTTAATCAAAACTCAAATAAAAGAAGTGTAAAATAAACTAGAATCCATAGTTATCAACTCCCCCAAACTTAAGCTTTTGCTTGTCCTCAAGCAAACAAAATATGGCCCACCTCCTTAAGAGTAAATCCAAAAAAATTCAGCTAACCTAAAGTGATTTCATCTAGCATCAATTGGGACTAATAATTTCCCTCAATTCAAATGATTCATTAACAACATTCGACCTTCTAAGTACCATGGTTTTAGTGTGACACAAGAGTATCAAGAGTTGACTCAACCCATCAAGGAAACTCTTTCTACTACTTTGGTCATTCTGGAACCCAAACTCATATTCCTCAACTCTCTCTAAGCAAACCTCACTTTTAGGTTATAGCACTTAGAACAAGGATTTTGGAAAACACACTCATCTCTCTCAAAGAAAGGTCACAAGTCCGGCTCTAAGTACCATAAGCTTGCCCCTTATGTGAGTCACCACTAATGTAAGCTTCATTCAACTCAAGATCATATAGGGCTTTTGTGGAGATATACTGAAGGATTTTGGTTCAGGGTAGGAAATATTTGGTCTAAGTAGGTTCCATCTTCCCTTAAGCACTTCATTTGCTTCATTTTGGCACACATTCTTGACTTTTTGAGCCATTAACTTCTTTCTTAGGGGTTAGAGAGACACACTATCACTCTTTCTTGTTCATTTCAAATATTTTTCTCCTTTCTCAACTTTCCATACCTTTCATCTCTTTACTTTTATTGAATCTCTTCATTTCTTCTAGATTGTTCATTCTTTTTGACTTTTTGATTTTCTTTGTTTTTATTGGCTTTTATTTTCTTCATTTTGTACCTTTTACCACTTTATTGTATTCCTCGTCTCTCTCTCCAAACTTATGTTTTTGCCTTGTGATAAGAAAAGATAGGGTGCCAAGAGAGGGTCATTTTAGAACGGGTAAAGGCTTGTATCATGATTTTTGAAAGAAAAAGGGCTATGACTCAAAAGGGTTGACTAGGGATATTATCATTGGTAGGCTAATGGAAGTTTTCAAGATATCATTCGGAGTAAGGAGAGCCTATAATAACATCTCAAGTCAAACTACACTTAGAATTTTGCCTAGACAAATATTCAGGGCAAGTTCTAGACTAATGGCTCGGGACTTGGACTTGCAATTCAAATTCTCACCACGCAAGCCATAGGATTGCGAAAGAGATAGAGTCGGGGGCCCGCAACAACCTTAGCTAAGATTTGAGCAACATAATGGTCCCGAAAAGCCACTTGATGATTATCGGCCAACACAAAAGTCTCAAAGTCACAACTTTCACCATCTTATACACAACAATTTATTTTTGACCATAGGATCAAAGGCAAATGTGTTAGGCCCAAGTGAAGCTTTGCTTGAGGCACCATTACTCACTAGCTACTATTACACAAAAAGAAAAAAGAAAGCAGACTCAAACCCTTAAGAAGGTTGTCATGCCATCCATCATCGGGAAGAGCCACTCGGTTCACATAAATTCTACCTTTGGAAAGAACCGTGACATTAAGAAAACCAAAGGTTTATTGCTCGCGAAAACTCAAATAAGAAGCTATCAAAATAAAATAAGAAGCTATGAAAGAAAAATACGGAAAGTATAATAAATATGTACAAGAGGGGATTTAGTCGAATATACATAAGGGGGAAATGAATATATATACATCGGAAAGTAACTTTATATACAGACCAAAGTTGCAAAGTACGAAAAGTGCAATAACTAGTAAAATTATATACATGCCAAAAGTAAAAAAGAAAGCATAATAAAAGAAAGTAGTGTCATATATACAACCCAATGTCATCAAAATAGGGTTACCCCCTCAAATGAAAGCTAGCATTGTCCTCAATGCTAACTAACCAAAAATAAGAATATAAAAGATAGAGAGTAAAGAGAAACTCCCTATTGGCCCTCCATCTGCATAGGATCATGAGTCTGGGACCCTAGTTCCTCGGACTGCTCGGGAACTTGTGATTGGATCCCTATAACCTGTGTCTGCACTGGGTCCTGGGCCTGTACTAGGTCCTGGGCTTGCACTGGGTCTTGAGGCTGGCTAGAGGAACCTCCCTGCAGGTCCTCCAACTCTATCACAACATCATCAGCACGGGGAATCACCCTCTTCCTCTTTCCTAGCCTCTCCACCTCCTACTCTGGCTCAGGCTGGGCTGTTGGAGTCGGGTCATACAATAGTATCTCCAAGGGCAAGTGATCAGCCTTCAATTTCTCTACCTCCACCCTCAACTCTTTTACCGACTCCTTTGATGCCCGAGTCTTTCTCAACTTCTTTATTTCTTTGGTGAGCTCCTTCAATGTTTTTCCATGTGTACCAACAGTCTCCAATATCAATTGTTGATTCTATGGGAGCTTTTTTGGTTGTCCAAAAGCTCCTTGAGAGTGTCCTCCACTAACTGTGGGACCTGTGGCTGAGGGGGTACAAACTGGGATGCCACCCTGATAGAAAGTACAGACAACTTAGAAGTGGCTGCCTGCATCCAGTTGTTGATGATACTGACAAGGGTGTGGCTCAAACGGTGGGCAGTCAATGGGTAGGATGAAGATGAGGGAATATTTGGGTCAGTGGTAGTAAAGGGTCCTGGGGCCATATCTGGGGTAGCTGAAAGAGGCTAAGTAGGAGCAACTACTACTACTGGTTCTTTAGACTGGCCAGTAGAAGCAGTGGATTTCCTTGTAGGATCTTTGCCTTTGGGGTTGTCATCACCCTATAGGCTATACCAGGAAAAGGGTGCCTTCGATTTCACCTTCACATCAAATTTCCTTTTTTCTACATCCTGATCCTCAAAGTACATAGTCAGGAAATTTGGGAAGGGGTATGATCTATCACCTTCATTGACCACCCTTGTGATTACCCTAGACATAACATTCCCGATGTTAATCAGGTACCCCACCATGATAGAAGCTACCAAAATTGCCCGGGAGATAGGAAGAGAGTTCTCATGAGTGGAGGGGTCTAGCCTGCTGCAAATATATGTCTCCCACCCTTTTGCCTCAAAGTTCAGGGTTCTCCTAAAAACTTTTACTCCCGTTATCAACCACGCTGGGGTGGTACCTGGGATTGCCAAGTACTCTACTAACCACGGGCAAGCATCCTCCCCCAATGCTACCTTTTCTAAGTATAATGTTCCATCCTCCTCCGGAAAGCCCAGGTAGTCATTGATTGTTTTCCCATCAAAATTTACTTTCAAATTTTGCATCTTAGACACTGTAGTGCCCTTTTTGATGTGGGCAACATTAGTGTAAAACTCCTTCACCAAGTTCTCTTTTGCATCCTCAATGTTGCCTGTGAAATAGTCCCAGCCCGACCTCTCTCTGAATTGCCTCTGCATATTTGGGTTGTGAAGTAGAAGATCCTTGTCAATAAATCTTCGTTCAGGTATTAACTTCCTCTCGGGCCACCATTCTCTGAACTTATGATATGCCAATTTTACTGACAAACCTATCTTGCCAAGCTTCCGGTTTTCTGGTTCTAGCCACCCCTCCTACTTGGGGCTCACCCTCTCCTTGTTCTTCTTCTATGGCATCCTCACCGGGTGTTGAAGCTGTAAGTGAGGTGGAAGAGACATTGTCATCGCTCTCAGCTGAGCCCTCAAATGACTCAGAAGAAATTTGCACTGACTTTTGGACAGTAGGAGAGCCCAGAGGTGTATCACTTAATTTGTGCCTCTCTGGCCAGTCAGGAACATACTCTAGCACTGAATCAGATCGGATGCCTCCCGGGAGGGCACATATTCACTTCCCAAATGTGAAGCAGCTCTATCTGCAGCCCTTATTGACTTTCTGTTATCTTTGGTTGCTTGCCGGACTTGTGGGGTCAATCTGATCATGCCTTTTCCCTTTTGTTTTACACCACCGCCTTGTGATTTAACCATTTTCTACAAGTGGAATTCAGTTGAAGTTTGTTAGTATCACAGTGTTGGAAGAACTAGTGAATGAGATAATTGCAAAAAAACAGAAGAAAATAGCTATAGACAACAGACTGCGGTCCGCACACAATACAGTGTGACCGCAAAGGGACTACCGCAAACCACACAAAATGACACTGTGGTCCATATTGAGGTGGGGGTTGTAAGCACGTGATTTTTACCCTATATGAGAATTACTCCAAAAAAATTCAAAATCAAATGATTTTCCTTGGTGTGCAATTTTGTGAGATTTTGTGATTATTTTTGGATAATTATTTGTATTTGTCTTTGCCTGTTTATTTGTTAAATTAATAAAAAAAATACAAAGTATGTCGCATTTTGCATGTAGGATTTAATTCTACAATTATTATTAATTAAATTTGTTTTACAAAAATTAAAAATTACAAAAATAGGCATCTTTTGCATTTTTAGCATTTAATGTCCAAATGAACAATTTTATGCTTAATTATTACTTAATTGTGCGTTAATTATTATTGGGAGTTAATTTGCGCTTTTATAACTTAATTTAGTTCTTAATAATAATTTAAGTACTTTTATAATTTAATTTTAGAAAAATAAAAGAAGAAAAGAGAACAAAAATACAGAGAAAAATCGGATTGGGCCACTTCTTCAAATTTCAACCCCAGGCCCAAACAATTCTCCAACCTTCCCCATGACCCGGTCCACTTCAAACCGGGTCGAACCAGTCCTCCCCATTAACCCAAATACCCAACACTCCCTCTTCATTTTTTTTTCAAAACACAAAAGAAAGAAAAAGAAACAAAAACCCTAAAAACTACCAGCCCCCATCCATCTTCTTCTTCTCCAAAACTAAACCACCCCAAGCTCCCCTCCCTAGCAGCCATGGCTGCCTCCTCATCAACTACCCTTCATCCTCACATCCAAACAGACCCCTCGTATCGTCATCTCCAGCCATGTCCGCCATTAAAACCAAGCAGTCCACCATCGTCGTTGCTACTGTGCCGCGTCTGCCTTCGTCTTCTTCGTCGAGCTCAAGCTTGGGCTCGACGTCCATTGGTCGCCGTGTATTCAGCTTCACCTGCTGCTCACGTTGTTGTTTTCAACTGCTACTGGGCCGCGTCTACTTTCGTCTTCTTCGTCGAGCTCGAGCTTGAGCTCGACACCCTTGGTCGCCACTCCTTCATGAAAGCTTTCCACCATGGCTGCCGCTGCTACTGTTTCAGCTTTCTTCACCTCCAGTTGCCGCTGTTTCTTTTCCTCCATCGTTGCTACTGTCACTGTTTCATTTCCTCCTCCAAAAAAAATAGGAGTCCGCCATGGCTGCTTTCACTACTGCATTTTCGAGCTCCCACGGCTGCTGTCACTGCCCTCGTCGACCAGTCCACTGCTCCTCCTTCTACATGGCAGCTGACGCTGCTTCGCCTCCTTCGACGAACAGCTGCTCGTCGTCCAGTTCGAGCCCTACTGACCCATCTACTTCCGTTGCTGCCTTCATCTTCTTCGCGCGAACAAACCAAATGAACCCCCAGCTGCTTCTGTTTCATCACTTCTGCCGCGTCAACTGTTGATATTGCTTCGGCGTTGCTTCAGTTGCTTCTTAGGTTCGTGTTCGTCGTCGTTTGTTCGAGTTTTGGTCGAGGTTCGTCAAAACAGTCCGTACATATTTCGTTTCGAACCGGTTAGTAGATTTTGAGTTTTATGTTTGTCCGTATTTCGTTATGATATTTCTTGAATCTAAAATCGGTAGATATTTGATTTTTGTTTTGTTCATGTTCGTATGTTCTGTTGAATTAATTTTCAGATTTCAAATGGAAATTTAATTAGTTGTTTTGCATGTGTATTTCATGTTTGTTTTGTTGTTTAGGTAAAAATTTGTTAGTTTAATGTTTGTTAGATTCAAATTGAAATTTAATTAATTATTTCTTCAATTTGTTTCATGTGTTATGTATTTTTCCAGAAATTATTAATGTTGTTTGAATCATTTAATCCATCATGTTTGTTGTTTAATATAGATTTTAATGCATATTCATTCATTGTTTGAAGTTCGTCCAGTAAATTAATTTGAGTTTGTTTTGCTTTTTAATTTGTTGATTTAGTTTGAATCATGTATTTGTGTTGTTAATATTGTTGTTTCCTTGCTCATCCATTTTTGGTCTAAGTTAACCAGGATTGGTTCTCGATATGGTTAATTTATTTCCATTAATTTGGAGTTGTGTTGTTCATCGTGTTCATGTGATTTTTGATTGAAGATTGTTGAGAAATTGGTCATCTTGGCTATATTTTGGTTAAGTTTTGATTAATTAATTGTTTAGAGCTGATGGGGGTAGTTTGATAAATTGCATTACATTAAGGGGTAATATTGTAATTGCAATAAGGTCGGAGGGGTAGTTTGGTAATTAAACATTATTGTAATTCTTTATGTTAAGCATGAGGGACAAAATATAATAGGGTGGTGTTTGATATAATTGTTTAACATAATGGGGGACAAGACATGAAATAGTGGGGTGGGAATATTGTATTTGTTTATGTTAGGCATGGGGGACAAATTGTAATGGGTTGGGGTGGATGTATTTATTTAATGTAGGCATGGGAGACAAAGTTTAAAATAAAGAAAACATTAAGTAGTGGGGACACAACATGCCATTGGAGGAATATTTTGGGTTAGAGGTTCAAGACAAGAGTCTTGCTATAAATAAGAGTCATTCTTGACATAAGAGGGGGAAGAGATTATTAGAGAGGATTATTTTCTAGAGAGATTTTTGGAGAGAATATTTTTGAGAGTAATACATTCTGAAAATCTGAAGAAGTGTGGTAGAGTTTTGAAAAGAGAAAGACAATTTGAACTTTCACTTGAATAATTTCCGTTTGCCTTTCCCTGAGTGTTATTCAAAATCAGTAAACTACTGCATCTTATATATGTCTCTCTTCTGCTTTGACTGTGATTGCACTTTGGTATTGCTAATTTTTCAATCCGTTACTGGGTTATTCTACTGGTCGTTACTGGTTTTGCGGTGTTGCTGAACCTGCTGTTGCTGTGTTATTACTGTTGCTGACTCCTACTTCTTTTCTTCTTGTACTGCCATTTCCAGGTACACATTTGTACACTCTCGGCTTGAAGCGAAATGAAATATTAATCAGGCTTTGTTCCAGTTGAATTCCTCCTATTTAGATTTGTGTTTGAATAGAATTTTCCTTTCTTTGTATAATAATGTAGTCGATTGATTAATGAGTAGTGAGGTTGCATATGTATAACTTCATCTAATGATGTTAGTTTAAATTAATCAAATACTAGTTAATTTGTTTTGATATTATGGCGTGTCAATCTCATGTTCTAGTATTATTTGAATAATAGAATATAGAATGAAAGCAGTTTTTCTTTGTACAAACTCGATCGCAATTTTCCATTCGCATTAGCCGTAAACTAATAACTAATAAGTTACGTTTTTCAGCATGTAATTAATTAAGATATTTTCTTTTATTTTAGAGACGAACTTAATAGAAAAAATGTAGTCACTGTAGGTTTACCCTTTTAAATAAAAATGAGACGAGCCTCGCCAAATAAAACGCACAGATTGCGGGACCCTCACAAAATGTACGTGTTAATTACTTAGAACTCGGGATAGGCCGCTTAGCGAACTCCACGGCCTTACCCAAAATAATAATACGCTAATCGCTTTAGGCGCGCCTTTTAATAAATCTTACTTTCTTAAACTCGGGTGCACATTGATGTGACCCAAATCCAAATCTCAACGGAGTCAAAGTGTGTCGACGACCACGGGTACATTTATTGTAACGCGGTTTGAGATATATTTTCACGACGTTACAATTCCTTGTAAAAATAATAATAATAATAATTATGAAAGCGGTAAAAAGTTAAAATTTGCACATAAGTTCATATTTGTATAAAATCAGATAATCAAGCCGAATATAACAGTTGAGCGACCGTGCTAGAATCACGGAACTCGGGAATGCCTAACACCTTCTCCCGGGTTGACAGAATTCCTTATCCGGATTTCTGGTACGCAGACTGTAATATGGAGTCATTCTTTTCCTCGATTCGGGATTAAAATTGGTGACTTGGGACACCCTAAATCTTCCAAGTGGCGACTCTGAAATTAATAAACAAATCCTGTTTCGATTGTCCTTTAATTGGAAAAAACTCCCTTGTACCCTCGCGGGTATATAAAAAGGAGGTGTGACAGTTCTGGCGACTCTGCTGGGGAACAACCCAGAACCACTGGTTCAGGGTTAGAAATTCGAGCTTAGATAAATTGTTATATTTGGTTTTATCTGATTTTTACATGTTTGAGCCTAATGTGCTAAATGCTGCTTTTACCGCTTTGATATTATTTGAACTGTACATATAAACTGTGCCGAAACCCTTTTCTTCTTACCTCCGGGGAGAAGCTCGCTGGTCGAGACTCCCTATTCTGTTAGTGTCAATACCTGAAATAAGAAAGAGGTCGGACAAGTTACAAAGCCGGACGACCCCGCGGGTCCCCGGTACGTAGCCCCCTCCTCAACTCGAGTTGTCCGCTCGGGTACACAATCTAGAACAAATACCCAGGTTATGAACCTAGAATAACTCAGCTTCATGCCGAATCCCTAGTAGGAACGTTTGTTTGCATCATGTGCATTTGACTTTGGAGGCTCAACACAGGGGTTGGGTCTGTCTAGGACAGGTGTACCAAAAAATGAAAATGACCATCCTGATGCATCTTACTTGCTACTACTTGCGCATTTATTTGATTCGGACTTGTGTGTTGACTAACTTGTGAATATGAGGAATAATATTTTGAAATTGAAAAAAAAAGAAATAGCGGTTAGGGAATTGATTGTTTATTTTTGAAAAGAAAACAAATGCCCAAATACTGTCAAAACTCTCCCGAAATTTTAAGAAAAATGAGGAGAAAAAAAAATGTCTTATTAGTTTGTTTTATTAAAAGCTAAGAAAAGAAAAAAAAAAGTCGTTATTCTGTTTTGTTTTTCAAAAAAAAAAATAGAAAAAATATATAGTTTGTCTTGCCATGAAAATGAAAATGAAAAAGAGTCTTGTTTTTAAAAGGATTTTTTTTATTTAGTTATTTGTTTATGAAAATGCCAAAATAAAAAATAAAAAGAGTCGGGCGTTGAAAGTGGTTTTATTATCTGTTGCAAATATATATATATACATAAATCCAAAAGTTTTTTTTTATTTCCAAAAAATATATATGTATCTTTATTTGTTGCAAAAATATTTGTCTTGCCAAAAGCCTAGAAAAGTTTCTTTAGACCCCCAATTTTCAAAACAAAAAATCCAAAAATATTTTCCATTATTGACCTATTTAGAAAGTCTTTTTAATTATTTAAAAAAATATATATAATAAAAAATCCGAAAATATTTTCCTTCTTCTTTCAAAATTGAAAAGAAAATTCAAAATTCAAAAAAATACTTTTAGAAGCATTTCTTTCATTGAAGGTAAAATTAAAAAAAAAAAACTTAGAAATCCTTCTTTGCAAAAATGCTCCCTTTCTTCTTTATAAGTCTTTCTTTCAAAAAAAAAGAAGGGGTTAGTTCATTTACTTATTCTTGATCTGCCCGAACTACGCAGGTTTGATTCTCACCAGATGTGAGATACGTAGGCAACCCTCATCGGGTCCAACCCCCCTTTTGCTAAAATAACCAAAAACAAATAATAATAATAATAGTAATAAAAAACATGTCAAAATTTTAATTTTGTCATAAAGAAGTCGGGTGACGTTGTTTTGTCATAAACAGTCGAATGTTCCCGAAAGGAACGCCGGAATGCTGACTTTGCATAAACAGCCACCTTTTGGGTCATTGTTTTAGATTTGGTCCAGTTGACCCACACAGCCTTAAAAATCTTCGTCCCCGAGGCGCTGAAGGGCCGTGTTTGCAACACCACGTTTTCATTGTAATTTGAAGAAAAAAAAGAGTCAGCGGTCAGGTGAATACCGTTTGGATTTTTAGTCAAAATAAGCCGAGCCAGCTTCGGCAGTGTCTCAAACCGTTCTTGCCGAAATAGCCTTAGAGTATCTTTCAGTTGTCAAAGGGCTATTTTCGTAAAAGAATGGACAAGTTTGTAAAGTGTTATAAAATAATCCTCTCCGGCCTCAAAATTTGGAAGGGGCCACGTTTGCAAAAATAACCGTTCGGTTGCATTTGTCAAACGGAGAAAGGAAGCTGGCCATTGGTTTTTGGAGTTTGTAAATCTTTTGATTAGAATATGTGGGTTGCTTGATTTTCGAGTTTGTAGGTCATTTTCAAACCTTTGTAGCCCAGTTTGTTTTAATATGAAAATTGAAAAAATGTTTAGTATTGTTTATCTTTTAGTGGTCCGAACTACGCAAGGTCTGATTCATGCGGGGTCATGATACGTAGGCAATCTCCATAAGATTCGACCACGACAAAAAAAAATGATGATGAAAAAAAAAGAAAGAAAAGAAAAACAAAGGTAAAAATAAAAAAAAATAAAAAAAAATATTGATAATAATAAGGACCGACTGAGTCCATTCTAACATGTTTTGTTTTGAATTGTGAAAAAGTTGAGGTGGTCGGTTTGTGGTAAGCGGCCAACACAAGATCCAAGGAAAAATGATAACTGACATCGAAGCTGTTACAAGTGCTCAAGAGACTCAGGGTCGGAGGGTTCAACAAGAGTCTACTATGGTTGAGGAAAATAGAATATTGAAACAGCAAATGACCGAAATGTGTCGAGCATGGGCCGGTGGTCAAGGACAGCCTCGTCATGAGTCATAATTTGCGACACAACAAGAGCAGTGCCACTCTCCTGAGTACCACTCGTACTCGTTTGATCTTCCTGCAAAGATTGAGAAGCCTGCCCGAAAGATGGTACAGGAAGAAATGACCCAAAGAGTGAAAAGCTTAGAACAATGGTTGAAAAACATGCAAGGGTTGGTGGGTCAAAAGAGTGTTGCCTTCAAAGATCTATGCATGTTCCCCGATGTCCACTTACCGCCTGGTTTCAAGACTCCCAAATTTGAAAAGTACGATGGACATGGAGATCCCATAGCCCACCTGAAAAGGTATTGCAATCAACTGAGAGGTGCGGGAAGAAATGAAGAATTGTTGATGGCTTATTTTGTGGAAAGCCTTACGGGAGTAGCCTCCGAATGGTTTATGGATCAAGACACGTCTCGCTGGTATGTCTGGAATGACATGGCACAGGACTTTGTCAAACAATTCCAATACAGCATCGACATTTCCCCAGACCGCATTTCCCTTTTAAACCTGAAGAAGAAACCAAGTGAAAGTTTCAGAGAATATGCCATTAAATGGAGAGAACAGGCAGCCCGAGTTAAGCCACCCATGGATGACCACGAGCTAATAACTGTCTTCCTTCAAGCGCAAGAGCCAGATTACTTTCAAAACATGGTTTCCGCAGTTGGCAAATCCTTCTCGGAAGTAATTAAAATAGGAGAAATGGTAGAGAATGGTCTTAAGACAGGCAAAATTATAAGTCAAGCAGTTTTTAAAGCCGCAACTCAGGCTGTCTGGGCTGAGTCTGATAATTTTAGCGACACAAATGAGAAGATTGAAGAAATCATGATGACATCAGGGTCGAGAAGAGGTCCCAAGAGAACATCTCGAAGGTATGAGCAGCCTCCTCAGGTTTTTAATGGCTCCCCTGAGCAGTATTATCCACCTCAAAACCCTCAATACTCTGTCGCTCCACCTCTATATGTTGTCCAGCCACCAAAACACCCCAGGAGGCGAGCACGAGCGTCAAAAAATCTCCAGAAGTCTCCACAAAATTTTCAGGTGCCCTATAACCCACATCCAAGCCAGAGGTATAAAGGGGAACAAAGGTTGAAAGACAATTTTACACCAATAGGAGAGTCCTATGAAAGCTTATTTGAGAAGTTAAAGTATCATGACATGATTGCACCTATTCCTCCAAATCATGTGGACCCACGTGCAAGAAGCTTTGACCCTTCTAAAAGGTGTGAATACCATTCCAATGCCCAGAGGCACAATGTTGAAAGTTGTCGGGATTTGAAAAGAGAAATAGAAAGGATGATCCAGGAAAATTTGATTGTGATCCAAGATAGTGACACCCAGAATATCGCGCAGAATCCTTTACCTGCACATTATGATGCACACTTTGTGGGGAAGATGCCTGGTGACATGGAGTTTGAGAATCCTCTCGGGAGCTTGCTAACTGAAGATAATGATGTCGAAATTGGAGAAGGCTCTATTGATTTTGATGAACAAATTTGTGGCTAAATGTCAAGCCTAGCAATTGAAAAGTCATTCCCTCCTCACTAGGAATGAATCTTGGTAGCTTGTTTTGATGTTTTTCTATTATGTGGGTTATTTCAGGGTTGTGATCCAGATTTTATTTGTTTTATTGAGTCAAACCCTTCTATCCCTCCATTATGTTTGTGTGAGTCTTGTATGTCTGTTCTGTTGCCATTTTCATTATTCGGGTTATTTTAGGGTTGTAACTCGTATTTTAGGTTGCTTGTCTAGTAGTAAAATCCTTTTATCCTTTACTCAATAAAATACCGTTTGTCCTTTTGTGTCATTCTGTTCCTAGTTCTTTTCTCGCTAGTTCTAATGACATGACATGTGTCACACCTCCTTTTTGCGCGCCCGCCCCGAAGGGTTAAATGCGCGGGTGGAGTTTTTCCAATTTAAGTGACAATATTCGAAATGAGATTATTTATTTAACTCAGAGTCGCCACTTGGGAAAGGTTTGGCTTTTGGTGTCCCAAGTCACCGGTTTATCTTGAATCCCAAATCAAGGAAATTTTCGACTTTTCCAAATGAAGTCTGCGAACCAGAAATTCTAAGTAAGGAATTCTGTTGACGCGAGGGAAGGTGTTAGGCACCCTCGAATCCCGTGGTTCTAGCACGGTCGCTTAAATTGTTATAATGGCTAAATATCTGATTTAAATACATGTTGTGACTTATGTGCTTCTTATTAGATTTAAACCGCTTTTATTATTATCATTTATTTTTTATAGAATTGCAACGTCGTGAAAATGCATCTCAAACCACGTCACAATCAATGCACCCGTAGTTGTTAACACATTTGGACTTCGTTGAGATTTGGATTTGGGTCACATCAATGTGCACCCGAATTTAAGAATATGATTTAATTAAGCCACGCCTAAAGAGTCTAACGCGTTATTGTTTTGTAGAAGGCCATGAAATTTATTAAATGGCCTATCCTGAATTCCAAATAATTATCATGGTTATTTATTGAGGGTCCCGCAATTTTGCATTTTTATTTTTGGCGAGGCTCATCTCTCTTTTAGAAAGGATATCCTAGAGTGGCTACATTTCTAATGCATTTGTCTCTAAAACTAGAAGAAAAGGTACATGCTAATCCGAATATAGGTTTTGCCTAATCTGGATTCTTGTCAATTGCTGATTAATTATTTACGAAGTGGAGAGATGTCATACCTTGTGAAACATGCTTTAATTGGACAAAGAAGTTACATTCTTGCTTGACCCAATGCTATTCGTGCGTCCAAAACATTTCTTGAATCGAATTTAACTAGACTTATTTAGGCTGGATTAAGGGAACTAACTACTATGTCTTATTACATAATAGGAATTCGAACGCGCTTCTATATGCTGCCTAGCGGGTTTTGATAAAGGAAAACTAAAAATAACACCAAACATCATTGCGTAAAGAATGGAAGTACTCTATTGCATGCATCTCATTATAGTTAGACAGGAATCCGGTCGAAAATTCTATGTCAATGATCCATGCATTCTACATATTATACTATTACATCCTATACTGGCAAACAACTATGAACTAAGATGCAAGAGGCTGAACTTGATTAAGCATTATCTAACTAATTACTGAATCACGCTAATCAATTTATACAACAGAAGTCAGTATATCACAAACATTACGAAACAGACATCTAAATCTTCTTCAAGAACTCCTTTCATTTCATGCTTTTGAGCTGTTACAGTTAACACCAAAATTGGATCTGAAATGTGTACCTGGAGAACACTGAATATTGAAATGCAAAGAAGAAGTGAAGCAGAAAGGTCAGCAGCAACAGGAATCAGAGTAACAGCAGCAGCAACAAACGAAACAATTGGGGCAGAATCTAGATCCCAGCTAGACCAAGTCTCAGAATAGAACAAAGCAACAACCAAGCAGACTCAGTTGGGAGAAATCAGTGTTACACAAAAACAGGTCCAGATTTAGTGAAATCAAAACAAAAGGAAAGGAAGCAATTTCTAGTTTTTGTCAGTCTGAGTTATCAGACAAAAATTCTTTTCCAGTTTTCTGTTTCCAGAATTTGAACTCCAAATGTTCAGTCCTGAAATCTATTTGAGCTATCAAAGAATTCTTTCTCAGTGTTCTCTCTCTGTGTGTGTGTTTTTCTTTTTCAGTTTTCAAGGTTCAGTCTCTATCTCCCTTTCTTTCTCTCAAATCTGCCTCTCTCTCCAATCCTCTGTCTATCTTCCTCTCCTGTGTCCCCAGGTCCTCCTTTTATAAGCCTTCTCTTCCCCTTTTAACAGCCTGTTTAGAGTATATCAAACACCCCTCCCATGTGCCTTTTCCTTTTCAGTTCCACTTTAGCTAATTAAGTATAAAACCCCATCATTCCCCTGGCAGCCTTAAACTTTCCCATTTTATTAACCAAAAGCAAGTATGGGCAGTAGAATATATCTGACAGCATATGCTGTCAAACCATTTTTAAAATCAAAAGCCTTTTTATGCAGGAAAACAGGCTGTGCACAATGCACATGCTGTGCACAAGTGCACATGCCATCAACTCAGATTTCAGTTACATACCAAGCCTTAGGTTTCTGAAATCATATTAACGACTATAAGTAACAGGACTTGGTTCTTAATTGATTCAGGCAAATGTTCAACAGAAGCAAATCGATTTGTTATTGTTCGGACAATTGAAACTAATTGACGACACATGTCGACTCGACTATATTAGCATTAACATACACAATCGTAGCCAAAATCAGACATTTAAACAGTATCGATACATGGTTCGAATTATACTGACTAAGCAGAAATACACTCGAGGAGTCAACTAGTCAGTCCAAACTCGGAAATCAGCTACTTGCACAAACTAATACATAATGCCTTATCAGAATAGGAGGGGGGAATTTAGACAAACAAACAGAGGTTCAGGCAAAGTGGTTGAAGCACAGTTGATAGAGGTCAAGGACATAAACAGAAAACGAACAGACCCTTACAACAATCAAACGAACCAAAACAACTAAGAAAAGAAAGAAAACTCACCTTAAACCACAAAAGATTAAAACCTTAACTCGGACTTGGTCAGGCCTTTCTTAAGGCTGAACGGACTTTAAACGAAGTGTTTCTCAGACGAGAAACACTTTGATTAAAGTCCATTAGACCTTAATCTCTTCGGTTGAACCAGTGACGGAGGAACACAAAATTTCCAAACTCAGATCTGGGATTCATGCCTCCCTGATCAGATTCGGACCAAACCAAGTATGGTTTGGTCACGAAGGGGGTCTGGGGAGTGTCTGGTATGAAACTGGGGTTAAACTGAGTAGATCGAGTTTTGACTCGAATCTTCAAATGAAGATTCGAGAAGGTGGGGAGGGATTCGAACTACATGGTTGATAGATTTGGGTTCAGGATGGCAAGGGCATTCTAGGGTGTTAAGGGGAAGGTCACCGGCGTTCATGCCGCCGGCTTCCATGGTGAAGGATACAGGGGCGGCTCTAGGGTTTGAAGGGGATGAGGTTGAAGACGAAGGCTGGGTATCGGATAGGGGGGGCAGGGTAAGGTTATGAACTTATATAGTTAATGGGTGGACGGATCTCGACCGTTAGATCAATTTAGATCTACGGTCTGGATCTGATGGTTAAGTGGAACGGTGTCGTTTCAAGTGTTGAGGGTTTGGGTTCGGTTCGGGTAAGACGGGTCGGGTTAGTTTATGGGTTATGGGGAATTGATCTTGGCCGTTGATCAATTTGAGATCAACGGCCCAGACCACACTGGATTAAAACGGTGTCGTTTAGACAACCTGGGCATCACTGGTGTTGGACCGGGCAGGCCTGGTTTGGACGTTGTTTGTTTTGGGCCAATTTAATAAATTGGCCCAATCCGGAAGAAGAAAGGGCCCTTTTCTCTCTCTTTTTTTTTATTATTTTTATTTCTTTTCTTATTTATTTTAAAAACAAAACTAAGCAAAAAAAAATCAAATTAAAATTAAATACACACTCAATACAATTATTTGCACACACACTAAAGATATTTTAAAACAGGTAAAATCAAACAAAACAAAATCACGGACAAAGAGGCCTGTTTATGCCTTTCTATGTTACGGTTCAGATTCATGACACGTACACATTTGAATTTTGTTTTAATAAAGTAAATAAATAAAAATGGGCCAAAGTCGCAAATAAATCAACAAACAAAAATCACGTGCTCACAGCTGCCCCTCTTTGTTCGGAAACACGAAGAGTTTTCGTGCAAAGATAAAGTGAGCGTGTATGAGCGATTTTTGCCCATGGACCACTCCGTATGAAGCATGTTTTTTGAAAGATCTGACCGAATCTTGCTTCAAAGATTTCCTACATATCCTGGGCTAAACAGGAATCAGGTCAATGTAGTTCGAGAAGTTTTGGTAGCTGGGACTACCATGGGACTGCAATGCTTGCTGCTACTGCTGCTGCTGTTGTCACTGCTACGTCACTGACCGCCTTATTACAACCAAACGAAAATTAGAAACTGAACTAACTACTATATGTATGTCAACTGCTAGTTACAAGATTCCTATCTATGATTCTTTTACGACTTGATCTTGGGTCTTAGCTTATTCTGCTTGTAGACTCCGATCTGAATCTTGATGCTTGCGAGTTGCGGCTACTTGTTCAACCTCTGGGATACTGAGCGAGACGCGATTGGCAGGGTTTAGGACCTTAGTCAAACGTTGGAGTCGATCTGCTCTGCATTCACTCTGATATCTTGGGATGTCTCCTTTTGTCTTTTTCTTCTTTGATTCTGAGTTGAGACTCATCTCGTGGGTCATTTCGATCCGTGTGGCTCGAGGTTAGACCTGCGGGAAAAAACAAACAAACGAACGAAATTTTCTGCCCCAGTTTCACTAGGAAAATTTCGTTAATTATTTACCAGGAAGTTCATAAAATTGATAAAAGAGGATATGCATGCTTAGTTCAGGGTTGGAGCCCTAATACCGGCTAGCTGGGGAAAGGTTCAGTTTAGGGTTAAAAACCCTAATGCTGACTAAAAGGAAAATTCAGTTTAGGGTTTAAAACCCTAATGCTTATTGCATGGAAGAGCTCAGTTTAGAGTTTAAAACTCTAATGCTGGCTGAAAGGGAAAAGTTCAGTTTAGGGTTTAAAACCCTAATGCTGACTAAAAGGAAAATTCAGTTTAGGGTTTAAAACCTTAATGCTGATTGCATGGAAAAACTCAGTTTAGAGTTTAAAACTCTAAAGCTGGCTGGAAGGAAAATTCAGTTTAGGGTTTTAAACCCTAATGCTGATTGCATGGAAAAGTTCTCGGGTTATGCCGAAAAGATTTATTGAGTTATGCTGGGAGGATTCATCGGGTTATGCCGGGAGGCTTCATCGGGTTATGCCGGGGAGATTCATCGGGTTATGCCGAAAAGGTTCATCGGGTTATGCCGGGGAGATTCATCGGGTTATGCCGGGAGGACTCATCGGGTTATGCCGGGAAGATTCATCGGGTTATGCCGGGAAGATTCATCGGGTTATGCCGGGAAGATTCATCGGGTTATGCCGGGAAGATTCATCGGGTTATGCCGGGAAGATTCATCGAGTTGTCATCGGGTTGTACCGGAAATATTCATCGGGTTATGCCGGGAAGATTCATCGGGTTATGCCGGGAAGATTCATCGGGTTATGCCGGGAAGATTCATCGGGTTGTGCCGGGAAGATTCATCGGGTTGTGCCGGGAAGATTCATCGGGTTATGCCGGGAAGATTCATCGGGTTGTGCCGGGAAGATTCATCGGGTTATGCCGGGAAGATTCATCGGGTTATGCCGGGAAGATTCATCGGGTTATGCCGGGAAGATTCATGGGGTTATGCCGGGAAGATTCATCGGGTTATGCCGGGAAGATTCATCGGGTTATGCCGGGAAGATTCATCGGGTTATGCCGGGAAGATTCATCGGGTTGTACCGGGGGTTTTGGGTAGGAAAAGTTCCTTGGGTTATGCCAGGGAGATCCATCAAAATGCATGAAAATATTATGGGAAACTTACCTTTGGTCGTTTTCTGCTGCGGGGTTGTTTTAATGCTTGCGCGCTTTATCTCTTTTGGGCTACACCTGCTTCTTGCACAGCTGCTTTGTGTCGCACATGTCTCAATCTTCCTAAACAAAGAAAGATTATTAGTTTGAAAACGGCGGTTGATTTGGGGGCCTTGACTGTTCCAATTGCTTTGTCTTGGCCCAATTCTTGTTGAGAAACTCTGCTATTGATTGGATTTCACATGCGAAAACTCTTGGACTACTCAGACTTGCGTTTCCAGATTTTGTGATGATTTGCCTTATAAGGCTTTGGCTTTTCTGTCCCTTTCTGCTTAGGGATTTTGGTGGGGATTTTATCAGGGAGACTCTGTGGGGATTTTTTTTTTGTAGCAAACTTGCTGGGGATGTGCTGGGGTGGATTTCTTTGGGGAATTGTACAAGGGATAGCTTGTGGGGATTTGTCGGTTTTGGAAGCAAATCAACTATCATGGCCAGTCGGGATGGGACTGACGCGCCACCGAGGTTGTACATTTTATTCGACTCTCGCCAAACGGAGCCCTGTAAAACCGGTCCTGCCACCTTTCTTTGGGATTACTACGGAATTAAGAGTTAGATCAAAAAGAACTCAAAGAAAACTATGTAAAGGAGAACATATGAGTTTAAAGAGAAACGCCCCTTTCGGGGAGAAAAGAAGGACTTATCTGGAGTGTATGCCAGTTTCAAACTGACATGACATGCCTTTTGGACTGGATGCCCGACCTCCGAGAACTTGCATTTCCTCATGAATCAAAACAGATCTATATTTTTTTTAAAAACCCGGGAACCTTGCCAGGACTTTCTGAGGTGGAATCATCCTTTTGGCCGACAACACCCTTTGCGGGTTTTCGCTAGTCGACCTCTCTCATTTCTCTTCTTACTGTCGCCTGCTAGTACTCCTTGCGAGTTTTTACTAAACAAGCTCTCTCATTTCAATTTCTCTTCTCTCGTCGCCTCACGGTGCCCAATAGGTTTTCACCGACAAGACTCTCTCATTTTTTATTCTCCTCATTTTGTTGTATCGGACCCAAATAATTCCATCTTCCTATTTTGAAATGTTTTGCTGATTGATCAGAAGGACTTAAAAAGGTTTGGGGTGAAAAGAATTTGGATTGAACTACAACTTTGGAACTCTTGGGTGGGATCATTGTTGAATCGTTATAACTTCTGCCCCAGTTTTATTTTCGGGGGAATTCCTGGATTTTATTGTTGGTGTGACTGAACCCCACGGAGAGGTTGCCTACGTATCCTTTCGGAATCAAGTCAAACGTAGTTCAGGCACACTTTTGTTTTTTTTGGATTTTTGTTTTTGTTTTTGTTTTTTTTTTGTTTTTGTTTTTGTTTTTGTTTTGTTTCTGTTTTTTTTTGTTTTTGTTTTGTTTTGTTTTTTTTTTTCACTTTATTTTCAACAATATTTTCAGGTTCCAAAGAGGGTAATCAAAGAAGAGTAACCAACTCAAATGGGTTTTGCAAAGGGTTGATAGTGTTTGGGTAGCGAGAATGAAAGCCTTCGTCATCTCAAACTGTGCAAAGATACCGCCAGAGTGATTTAGACATATCACCGCACCTGCTTTCCAAGCAAGGCTGACGTCGTTTCTTTCGACGTCGCCCAGATACAAATGCTCCATTTAGTAACGTTCTTCAATGACGTATGGACCATTCTTTCTGGGTATAATTGCCCGTGACAAACCGCAGTTATTAAGGTTATCATTCTGTACGGGTCTAAACCCATTTACTGCTCTCAAATTCTGCTTTAGTGACGGACATTTTCCAAACCATGAACCAATTTTCTTTAGTTGTTCCTACTTTCAAATTCTTTATATCTCAAATTTTGACTCATTATTTGAAGTCTGATCGGAGTTCTCGTGATCCGGGCATGAAGTCCGCAAATATGTCATGTTATTTAAAGCTGCATTTATCAGAATTGAAGAGAACACAAAAGAAAACATAGAAGAAGAAAGTGAGTAATCAAGCATGATTTCATTTCTTGGCATTTTGGGGAAGATAAGGAAAAAGGTCGACATTCAGGAAATTAAAAACATGAAACTGAAGAAAAACATCTGAGTCACCCTCGGGGGTTACTCGTGATGCAGAGAAAGTGGCAAGACAGGTTCATTAGGACTTCCGTTTGATCAAGAATGGTGTAGCCTTCTAGTTTTGAAGCTTGGTGCTTGGCCCCATGTACGATACTTCAACGGTGCTAGTGCCCTCTCCTGGCTGGACCATGTGCATTTCGCATAGCTTTTCCCTTGTTGCCTCACATATTTCCTCACTTTCGTCGAGCGAGGACACCTTATCATCTTCCTCTTTGTTGTATTTTGGCTCCTGTGGTATGCGTCCGACAAACACTGGCTCGTTCGGCCGAGGTTGTTTGATCGTCCCCCATACCATGGAGGCCTGCTTGAATACATCACTTATTCCTTTTTCTTGCTCCGGAGTTACCCTGGGTCCTTTTTCTGTATCAGCAATAGCAATTATGGCTTTAAGTGCCGGATAAACTTCCTCGTCTTCACAAATCATCCCAACTATCGGCCCGTTGTTGTGGGCGGGCAACGGATTATTGGTCACATTTGGGATATCCTCGTCTTTCAACACAATCTTCCCTTGGTCTAACAGATTCTCCACAGCTTGTTTCAATGTCCAACAGTCGTTGGTGTCGTGCCCTTCTACCCCTGAATGGTATGCACATCTGACACCCCGCTGATATGATGGTGATCCCGGGTTCTGCCCGTTCGGTGGTATGAGCTGCAACAAATTCATTTGGACAAGCTTAGGGAATAGGGTGGAATAGGGTTCACCGATTGGTGTGTAGTTGGGTCTCCTGGGTGGTTCCCGAGGACGGAAATTATTTGGAGGAGGTCGAGGATTGTAGTGGTTTTGGTGAGGAGGCTGATTCCTAGGATGTGGGGCCTGCCCCCGATTGACTGGTTGTGACCGCTGGATATAAGGCTGGGTGCTCATAACCATGTAAGGCTGAGGAGCGTAGGTCGCATTTTGGTGGGGGAAATGATGTTGCGGGGTTCTTTCCGAAGAACAAAGCCCGGGATTATGATATTCTCCCACCTCTGACACTACCATGGAGGTTTCCTCTTCCTTCTTCCCTCTTGCTATTCCTCCAGACCCGCTTTGGACGGCTTGGGAGGTTGCCCTTATGGCTGCCTGACTCAAAATTCTTCCCGTTTTCAAACCGTTCTCCACCATCTCTCCAATCTTAATCGCTTCTGCGAAAGGCTTTCCCATGGCCGACATCATGTTTTGGAAATAGTCGGACTCTTGAGCCTGGAGAAAAGTAGTGACCATCTCTATTTCGTCCATGGAAGGTTTTACTCTTGACGCTTGCTCACGCCATTTGATGGCGTATTCTCTAAAACTTTCCGCGGGTTTCTTCTTTAAGTTTGACAAAGCATTTCTGTCTGGTGCGATGTCAATATTATATTGAAACTGCCCTACGAAGTCTCTGGCAAGATCATCCTATATATGCCAGCGAGATATGTCCTGGTCCATATACCATTCCGAAGCGACTCCCACCAAACTTTCTCCAAAATATGCCATTAGCAGTTCTTCTTTTCCGCCGGCTCCCCACAATTGATTGCAGTATTTTTTAAGATGTGCAATGGGGTCACCGTGCCCATCGTATTTCTCGAATTTTGGGGTCTTGAAACCCGTTGGCAGGTGCACATGAGGGAACATGCACAAGTCGGCGTAAGAGACACTCTTTTGTCCGCTCAGTCCTTGCATATTCTTCAAACTTTGTTCAAGGCTTCTCATTCTTTTGGAAATCTCATTTTGTTCTGCAATCCTGGGGCTCTGATCCTGCCTGGGCGCAAGCTCGCACTGAGGCGGTAGAGGATTAGTGCTGGTAGCGAATCTAGTTGGTTCCATTGAGAACGATGGTGCTTGGAATGTAAAAGAGGATGAGTCAAAGCTTGGCTTGTACGTGGCAGGCTGTGCCGTAATCGGGCAAGGCGATGCAGTAAAGATGTTCATGCTTGCATCGGTGGCTGACATTCGGGGATGAGGGTCAGAAGGCGATCCAGCAGAGAAGGCTGAGGTGGCTGGGTACCCGAATGGGGTAGCAGGATAATTTATGGGAACATTTGAAGTCCCACTTGACCTGGAGAATAATTCAGGGAATCCGGGGATGACACTTGGCGGCTCTTTCCCACTATTCCAGTCGTCCAGCATTTCCAGCATGCGGAGCCGTAGGATTCTATTTTCCCCCGCAGTTGCGGATTCAGGCGTGAGGACGGCTGAGATCGAACTCTCCTCAAAAACAGGGATTGTTTGCAATGGAATTTCTGAAGACATTCCCACACTTCCTTTTGACCTGGTGAAGTAAGTGTGAGTACCGCTTCTGGCCCTAGGCAGCTGAACACTTCCCCTTGACCTTGTGAAGTATGGGTGCGAGGCCAGACTTTCACCAAACCAACCGTCTTTCAAAAACCCTGGATATACTCATCGACAAGCGCACGGTTAATTTGCAGCAAATAACAGATAGTTAATCTCACGTTGGGCATGATGCACCTATACAGTTAAGTGGATTACTATATGTTTGCTACGAGAGCATGCGTCATTCCGTCATTTTTATTAGTTTTTCCCCTTTCTTTTCTTTTTTATTTTTTTTTTATTATTTTTTTTGTTTTTCTTTTATCATTATTTTTTATTTTGCAGTAAAAGAAATGCGACCGGATCCGATGAGGATTGCCTACGTATCACGATGCCTACGTGAATCAGATCATTACGTAGTTCGAAACTAACAAATATATAAAAATGAAGAAGCAAGTGCTCATTTAGCATAGGACTCAAAAGATTTGATTTATTTTTTTGGATTTTTTGAAAGAACTTCTTTAAAAAAAAGAAAGAAAATTTTGTTTATTCTGATTCTTGTTTTATTTTTAAAGAAAGACTTCTAAAAGTTTATTTGCTTTTGACTGGAATTCTGAAAAATTTAAAAAAAAAGAAAAATATGTTTGGTTGATTTTTTTTTGTTTTGTTTTACCTTTTCTACGGAAGAAAGAATGTATATGATGTTGCCTCTTGAATTTTGAAAGAGGGACTTTTTAAGAAAATGATGCGGAATTATGAGTTTTATTTATTTACAAAAGCACTTCTAAAGAAAAATCCTAATATTTTGAAATTCAATTTTTCAAATATATATTTTTTGGACATTTTACAAAAAAAGACTAGAAAGCAAAGAGTATTATTTTTTGATTTTTGTTGCTGCTTATTTCATTTTTTCATATGAAAGACTTCAGAAAGAAGAAGACTATTTATTTTTTTTATTTTTATTTTATTTGATTTTAGAGAAAACTTCTATATCTTTTATTTCTTTTTTTTCTAAGGAAAAATATATTTTTTTTTGGATTTTAAAAATTGGGGCCGGAACCGATGGGGTTTGCCTACGTATCTCACATCCGGTGAGAATCAGACCCGCGTAGTTCGGTCAGATCAAAATAGGGGGAACAAAAATAAAATCCTTTAAAGAAAAGAAGAATAACCCCTTTTTTGAAATTTTGTTATATGTTTTGTTTTTCATTTTATTATTTATTTTTTGAAAAGAGACCAAGGAAATATTTACACATTTTAAATTTCCTTTTTTTTTTGAAATTTTGAAAATCTTTTAAAACGGTGCTACAAATGAAACAAATTTTTTTTTTTTGATTTTTTATTTATATATTTTGGATTTTGAAAGTGATTAAAAGGAATAGTCAAACTGAAAGGCAAGCTCTTTTTTTTTTATATCTTAGAAAATTCCGGTTAGGTTTGACATCACTCGGACATGGTTTTTTTTTTCAAAAGAATAAGTAATTATCTCTCTATCCTGCTATTTTTTTTATTTTGAAAATTTTCCGGAAACCGGTCAACATGCAGATCTGAAACAAATAGACGCGCACAACAAACGGGATGCAGTAGGATGGTCTTTTCATTCCAGGTTGCTTGTCCTAGACGGACCCAACCCCTGTGTTGAGCCCCCTAAGTCAAATGCAACATGATGCAAATAAGCGTTCCTACTAGGGATCCGGCATGAAGTCGAGTTATACTAGGTTTAAACCTTGGTATTTGTTCTAGACTGTGTACCCGAGCGGATAACTCGAGTCGAGGAGGGGCAACTTACCGGGAACCAAAAGGCCATCCGGCTTCGTAACTTATCCGTCCTCTTTCTTATTTCGGGCATTGACACTAACAGAATAGGGAGTCTCGACCAGCGAGCTTCTCCCCGGAGGTGAAGAGAGAATGGTTCGGCACAGTTTATATAGTTCAGATAATATCAAAGCGGTAAACAACAACATTTAGCACGTTATGTCAAAACATGTAATAAATATCAGATATTAAAGCAAAATATAACAATTATTCTAAGCTCGAATTCTTGAACCCTGAACCAGTGGTTCTGGGTTGATATTCCCCAGCAGAGTCGCCAGAGCTGTCACACCTCCTTTTTGCGCGCCCGCCCCGAAGGGTTAAATGCGCAGGTGGAGTTTTTCCAATTTAAGTGACAATATTCGAAATGAGATTATTTATTTAACTCAGAGTCGCCACTTGGGAAAGGTTTGGCTTTTGGTGTCCCAAGTCACCGGTTTATCTTGAATCCCAAATCAAGGAAATTTTCGACTTTTCCAAATGAAGTCTGCGAACCAGAAATTCTAAGTAAGGAATTCTGTTGACGCGAGGGAAGGTGTTAGGCACCCTCGAATCCCGTGGTTCTAGCACGGTCGCTTAAATTGTTATAATGGCTAAATATCTGATTTAAATACATGTTGTGACTTATGTGCTTCTTATTAGATTTAAACCGCTTTTATTATTATCATTTATTTTTTATAGAATTGCAACGTCGTGAAAATGCATCTCAAACCACGTCACAATCAATGCACCCGTAGTTGTTAACACATTTGGACTTCGTTGAGATTTGGATTTGGGTCACATCAATGTGCACCCGAATTTAAGAATATGATTTAATTAAGCCACGCCTAAAGAGTCTAACGCGTTATTGTTTTGTAGAAGGCCATGAAATTTATTAAATGGCCTATCCTGAATTCCAAATAATTATCATGGTTATTTATTGAGGGTCCCGCAATTTTGCATTTTTATTTTTGGCGAGGCTCATCTCTCTTTTAGAAAGGATATCCTAGAGTGGCTACATTTCTAATGCATTTGTCTCTAAAACTAGAAGAAAAGGTACATGCTAATCCGAATATAGGTTTTGCCTAATCTGGATTCTTATCAATTGCTGATTAATTATTTACGAAGTGGAGAGATGTCATACCTTGTGAAACATGCTTTAATTGGACAAAGAAGTTACATTCTTGCTTGACCCAATGCTATCCGTGCGTCCAAAACATTTCTTGAATCGAATTTAACTAGACTTATTTAGGCTGGATTAAGGGAACTAACTACTATGTCTTATTACATAATAGGAATTCGAACGCGCTTCTATATGCTGCCTAGCGGGTTTTGATAAAGGAAAACTAAAAATAACACCAAACATCATTGCGTAAAGAATGGAAGTACTCTATTGCATGCATCTCATTATAGTTAGACAGGAATCCGGTCGAAAATTCTATGTCAATGATCCATGCATTCTACATATTATACTATTACATCCTATACTGGCAAACAACTATGAACTAAGATGCAAGAGGCTGAACTTGATTAAGCATTATCTAACTAATTACTGAATCACGCTAATCAATTTATACAACAGAAGTCAGTATATCACAAACATTACGAAACATACATCTAAATCTTCTTCAAGAACTCCTTTCATTTCATGCTTTTGAGTTGTTACAGTTAACACCAAAATTGGATCTGAAATGTGTACCTGGAGAACACTGAATATTGAAATGCAAAGAAGAAGTGAAGCAGAAAGGTCAGCAGCAACAGGAATCAGAGTAACAGCAGCAGCAACAAACGAAACAATTGGGGCAGAATCTAGATCCCAGCTAGACCAAGTCTCAGAATAGAACAAAGCAACAACCAAGCAGACTCAGTTGGGAGAAATCAGTGTTACACAAAAACAGGTCCAGATTTAGTGAAATCAAAACAAAAGGAAAGGAAGCAATTTCTAGTTTTTGTCTGTCTGAGTTATCAGACAAAAATTCTTTTCCAGTTTTCTGTTTCCAGAATTTGAACTCCAAATGTTCAGTCCTAAAATCTATTTGAGCTATCAAAGAATTCTTTCTCAGTGTTCTCTCTCTGTGTGTGTGTTTTTCTTTTTCAGTTTTCAAGGTTCAGTCTCTATCTCCCTTTCTTTCTCTCAAATCTGCCTCTCTCTCCAATCCTCTTTCTATCTCCCTCTCCTGTGTCCCCAGGTCCTCCTTTTATAAGCCTTCCCTTCCCCTTTTAACAGCCTGTTTAGAGTATATCAAACACCCCTCCCATGTGCCTTTTCCTTTTCAGTTCCACTTTAGCTAATTAAGTATAAAACCTCATCATTCCCCTGGAAGCCTTAAACTTTCCCATTTTATTAACCAAAAGCAAGTATGGGCAGTAGAATATATCTGACAGCATATGCTGTCAAACCATTTTTAAAATCAAAAGCCTTTTTATGCAGGAAAATAGGCTGTGCACATGTGCACATGCCATCAACTCAGATTTCAGTTACATACCAAGCCTTAGGTTTCTGAAATCATATTAACGACTATAAGTAACAGGACTTGGTTCTTAATTGATTCAGGCAAATGTTCAACAGAAGCAAATCGATTTTTTATTGTTCGGACAATTGAAACTAATTGACGACACATGTCGACTCGACTATATTAGCATTAACATACACAATCATAGCCAAAATCAGACATTTAAACAGTATCGATACATGGTTCGAATTATACTGACTAAGCAGAAATACACTCGAGGAGTCAACTAGTCAGTCCAAACTCGGAAATCAGCTACTTGCACAAACTAATACATAATGCCTTATCAGAATAGGAGGGGGGAATTTAGACAAACAAACAGAGGTTCAGGCAAAGTGGTTGAAGCACAGTTGATAGAGGTCAAGGACATAAACAGAAAACGAACAGACCCTTACAACAATCAAACGAACCAAAACAACTAAGAAAAGAAAGAAAACTCACCTTAAACCGCAAAAGATCAAAACCTTAACTCGGACTTGGTCAGGCCTTTCTTAAGGCTGAACGGACTTTAAACGAAGTGTTTCTCAGACGAGAAACACTTTGATTAAAGTCCATTAGACCTTAATCTCTTCGGTTGAACCAGTGACGGAGGAACACAAAATTTCCAAACTCAGATCTGGGATTCATGCCTCCCTGATCAGATTCGGACCAAACCAAGTATGGTTTGGTCACGAAGGGGGTCTGGGGAGTGTCTGGTATGAAACTGGGGTTAAACTGAGTAGATCGAGTTTTGACTCGAATCTTCAAATGAAGATTCGAGAAGGTGGGGAGGGATTCGAACTACATGGTTGATAGATTTGGGTTCAGGATGGCAAAGGCGTTCTAGGGTGTTAAGGGGAAGGTCACCGGCGTTCATGCCGCCGGCTTCCATGGTGAAGGATACAGGGGCGGCTCTAGGGTTTGAAGGGGATGAGGTTGAAGACGAAGGCTGGGTATCGGATAGGGGGGGCAGGGTAAGGTTATGAACTTATATAGTTAATGGGTGGACGGATCTCGACCGTTAGATCAATTTAGATCTACGGTCTGGATCTGATGGTTAAGTGGAACGGTGTTGTTTCAAGTGTTGAGGGTTTGGGTTCGGTCCGGGTAAGACGGGTCGGGTTAGTTTATGGGTTATGGGGAATTGATCTTGGCCGTTGATCAATTTGAGATCAACGGCCCAGACCACACTGGATTAAAACGGTGTCGTTTAGACAACCTGGGCATCACTGGTGTTGGACCGGGCAGGCCTGGTTTGGACGTTGTTTGTTTTGGGCCAATTTAATAAATTGGCCCAATCCGGAAGAAGAAAGGGCCCTTTTCTCTCTCTTTTTTTTTTATTATTTTTATTTCTTTTCTTATTTATTTTAAAAACAAAACTAAGCAAAAAAAAATCAAATTAAAATTAAATACACACTCAATACAATTATTTGCACACACACTAAATATATTTTAAAACAGGTAAAATCAAACAAAACAAAATCACGGACAAAGAGGCCTGTTTATGCCTTTCTATGTTACGGTTCAGATTCATGACACATACACATTTGAATTTTATTTTAATAAAGTAAATAAATAAAAATGGGCCAAACTCGCAAATAAATCAACAAAGTGCCGCACAGAAATCCAAAATTGTACAGCAGGACCAATTTTTATTCTTTTGGAGCGACTGTCGTGCAAAAACAAAAATCACGTGCTCACAGCATGCATGCAGAAATTTTGGCTAGATCTTAGGAACTGATTTAATCTGGAATTCGATAACTAAAAAATATACTTTTGAGGATGAATAAAGAGTTGGAATACTTTGGAACTAAGGTCGAGTAAAATTCACCTTCAAATCATTGTGAATATCGGACTTGAGGATGTTTAATCAATTGATGTTTTTTGGAAAGTTTGTCACTAAGGGATGGAAAAATGTCTTGTAACCACGGCACACCAAGAAGATAGACATGTTCGTCAATGTTGTGATCGCAAAAGATACCATGTTTGACGTTGTTGAGATTGGGAGGCCCTTTTTCTGCTACCCAAACACTTTATATCCTTTGCTACCCCTTTTGAGCCTGTCTTATTTTTCTTTGACTACCCTCTTTTGGAATCAAGTTTAGATTAAAAAAAAAATCCATGTCCCAAGAGTACAAACTGGGGCAATTCTTAGAAAGTTCGAAAAAAAAAAGAATTGTCAAATGTCCATGCCCTCAAAATAGAAGCTGGGGCAAACAAAAAAAAAAGGAAAAAGAAAAAAGAGAAAAAAAAAGAAAGATGAAAAATAGTTTAGGTCATATGTTTGAACTACGTTAGACCTGATTCCTTTAAAATAAGGATATGTAGGCAGCCTCACGGTTCGGTCCAACCAAATAAGAAGTCAAAAAAAAAATAAAAAAAATCCAAAACAAAATCCCCAATAGCTGAAACTGGGGCAGAGATTTTTATTTCACTTATAAAAGAGTCGGTTCCAGGAGTTGTAAGTCCATAACCCCTCATTTTGAGTCTACTTTGAGCTTTCATGGCGACCTTTTTGTCCAACCCTATCCAAAAACCTTCCAAATAAAGACCTCATGATACACCTTCAAGAATGCCAAGAGAAGCATGCAATGAGCAACAACGTCACGCGACATAGAACACTGTCAGGATGCTCGCACAAGAAAAGCGAAAGAAAAAGAAAAAGAAAAAGAATAGATGAGAGAGTATTATTAGTGAAAACCCTCACGGGCACTGTAAGGCGACAGTAAGCAGAGATGAATAGATGAGAGAGACTTGTTAGTGAAAACCCCTCGGGCGCTACTAGTAGAAAGTGAGTCGTGAAGCTGATGCAAAGGATTGGCACGGATAAGCCCGACCTCAGAGATCATAAGAATGGTAAAAGGGAGGATTGGATTAGTTTGATAGATCAGGCCGTTAAGTCCAAAATGCATGTCATGATTATTAAAGCTAGTTATTGAAAAACAAATTCCTCCTTTTGTCCTTCCGACAGGGGCATTTCTTGTTAATATTTGTTTCTTTGAGTTATTGTGTCGTTCACCCTGAGTCAGTCCTTCTCAAAACAAGCAAGAAAAGATTTCAAAATCTGCTACCAACTTTTCAGTTGTACAAAGTAAATTTGGCCAGCAAACTCAGTTGTTAATGTCAACATGCCTTGAGGATTCATACAAAGGCTTCCCCAAAAGACTCCTGTCAGCCCAGTTGGCGCAAACAAAAATAACTGGTGATTCTCTATAACCGACAAGATGCTCAAGAGCAGGAAGTCATTCAAGATATCGAAAAAGGTCACCTAAGCAAAGATCTCCAATTGGGATAAAGCTGTTTGAGCTGCAAATACAAATGGTAGTGGTGTAAAACAATCAGAGTGGGTGCAGAACAAAAGTCTTTTGAGACCGACTCAAGCTGATTGAGTAGAAGCCAAGCTGCCCAAGACTCAAGGCCACAATCTGACCATCGTTAAAAACTGACAAATTTTTCTTTGTGTGGAACAGGAAATAAAGCAGTGCAAGGAAAGTGGTTCAATCAAAAAAAAAAGAGAGAAGAAAAAGAAAAGAAGAGCCGACAAAGGGAAGTTTCTCAAATCTTTGCCTTTATTTGTCTTGCTATTTTGCATAAAATCTTGTCATTGATCTTCACATTTTTCTCCTAGGATAACAGTCCTAGTCTGATGGATTTAACTCCCAATCGAAGTCTTAGTCTGATGAATGTTTCTCCTAAGATAGAAAACCTAGTCTGATGAATTTTCTCCTAGGATCAAAGTCTTAGTCGGATGAATCTTTCTCCTAAGATAATAAAAACGAAACCTAGTCTGATGAACTTTCTCCGAGGATCGGAGTCTTAGTCGGATGAATCTTTCTCCTAAGATAATAAAAAACAAAACCTAGTCTGATGAACTTTCTCCTAGGATCGGAGTCTTAGTCGGATGAATCTTTATCCTAAGGTAATAAAAACAAAACCTAGTCTGATGAACTTTCTCCTAGGATCGAAGTCTTAGTCGGATGAATCTTTCTCCTAAGATAGAAGACCTAGTCTGACGAATTTTCTCCTAGGATAATTTAAAAAAAAAAACGTTTGAATCTAAAAAAAAAGGAGTCATTTTTAGTTTTCTTAAGATTATCAATGTTTAGTTTTCCTAAAATCAGACGCCCACCTGTATAACGAGAGGAATACATTTCAGTCTTTAAATTTCATATTAGGCGCCCACCTGTATAACAAGAGGAATATTTTTATGTCTTAGTTTAAATAGGCGCCCACCTGTATAACGAGAGGAATACATTTCAGTCTTTATATTTCAAGTATTGAAGTTGGGAGCCCGCCCAGATAATAGAGGCATACATTTCAGTCTTTTCATTTCAAGTGTTGAAGTTGGGAGCCCTCCCATAGAACAGAGGAATATATTTCAAGATCAAGTCAGAAGACAATAAAATAGAGGGTTACAACAGGAATCCCCAACAAGAAACCATAAAAATCCCCAGCACCGGGAAACAGAAGGTAGCAACAAGAGGTCCCAGCACAAATTCAAGCGCCTGAGTCAAAAGGAAGAAAGGACGCGTTTTGAAAGAAGTGGCATGTGAACATTAAATCACGCCCAGCATAACAAATCTGATGAAGGAAGCCGTATCCCCAGAGGAACCGCCGAAAAGCTTAATGAAGAAAGCCATGTCCCCATCGGACCGAACAAAATGATGAAAACTGGTATTCAGAAAAGCAAAGGGCCAGAAGTCTCGGAAGAAAAGCACCGGCAGAAACGCCAGCAGACAAGAAAGCAAGGCAACAAGAATAAATTGCAGTCTAGCCTAGCTTCTTGTTTTCTTTTAAGCACGGTGTAACAAGGAGATCGGTAAGCAGTGGTAATAGCATGCAACAGCAGTAACATTGCAGTCCCACGGTAGTCCCAGCTACCAAAACTTCCCGAACTACATTAACCTGATTCCCCTTTAGCCAGGGATATGTAGGAAACCTTTGAAGCAAAGGTTCGGTTAAATCTTTTTCAAAAAATGCTTCACACGGAGTACTCGGATGGGCAAAAATTGCTCGCTTTATCTTTGCGCGAAAACCCTTCATGTCTTCGGGCAAAGAGGGGCAGCTGTAAGCACGTGATTTTTACCCTATATGAGAATTACTCCCAAAAAATTCAAAATCAAATGATTTTCCTTGGCGTGCAATTTTGTGATTATTTTGGATAATTATTTGTATTTGTCTTTGCTTGTTTATTTGTTAAATTAATAAAATAAATACAAAATATGTCGCATTTTGCATGTAGGATTTAATTCTACAATTGTTAGTAATTAAATTTATTTTACAAAAATTAAAAATTACAAAAATAGGCATCTTTTGCATTTTTAGCATTTAATGTCCAAATGAACAATTTTATGCTTAATTATTACTTAATTGTGCGTTAATTATTATTGGGAGTTAATTTGCGCTTTTATAACTTAATTTAGTTCTTAATAATAATTTAAGTACTTTTATAATTTAGTTTTAGAAAAATAAAAGAAGAAAAAAGAACAAAAATACAGAGAAAAATCGGATTGGGCCACTTCTTCAAATTTCAACCTCAGGCCCAAACAATTGTCCAACCTTCCCCATGACCCGGTCCACTTCAAACCGTGTCGACCCGGTCCGCCCCATTAACCCAAATACCCAACACCCATCTTCATTTTTTTTTTCAAAACACAAAAGAAAGAAAAAGAAACAAAAACCCTAAAAACCCTAAAAACTACCCGCCCCCATCCATCTTCTTCTTCTCCAAAACTAAACCACCCCAAGATCCCCTCCCTAGCAGCCATGGCTGCCTCCTCATCAACTACCCTCCATCCTCACGTCCAAACAGACCCCTCGTATCGTCATCTCCAGCCATGTCCGCCATTAAAACCAAGCAGTCCACCATCGTCGTTGCTACTGTGCCGCGTCTGCCTTCGTCTTCTTCGTCGAGCTCAAGCTTGGGCTCGACGTCCATTGGTCGCCGTGTATTCAGCTTCACCTGCTGCTCACGTTGTTGTTTTCAACTGCTACTAGGCCGCGTCTACTTTCGTCGAGCTCGAGCTTGAGCTCAACACCCATGGTCGCCACTCCTTCATGAAAGCTTTCCGCCATGGCTGCCGCTGCTACTGTTTCAGCTTTCTTCACCTCCAGTTGCCGCTGTTTCTTTTCCTCCATCGTTGCTACTGTCACTGTTTCATTTCCTCCTCCAAAAAAAATAGGAGTCCGCCATGGCTGCTTTCACTACTGCATTTTCGAGCTCCCACGGCTGCTGTCACTGCCCTCGTCGACCAGTCCACTGCTCCTCCTTCTACATGGTAGCTGACGCTGCTTCGCCTCCTTCGACGAACAACTGCTCGTCTTCCAGTTCGAGCCCTACTGACCCATCTGCTTCCGTTGCTGCCTTCATCTTCTTCGCGCGAACAAACCAAACAAACCCCCAGCTGCTTCTATTTCATCACTTCTGCCGCGTCAACTGTTGCTATTTCTTCGGCATTGCTTCAGTTGCTTCTTAGGTTCGTGCTCGTCGTCGTTTGTTCGAGTTTTGGTCGAGGTTCGTCAAAACAGTCCGTACATATTTTGTTTCGAACCGGTTAGTAGATTTTGAGTTTTATGTTTGTCCGTATTTCGTTCTGATATTTCTCGAATCTAAAATCGGTAGATATTTGATTTTTGTTTTGTTCATGTTCGTATGTTCTGTTGAATTAATTTTCAGATTTTAAATGGAAATTTAATTAGTTGTTTTGCATGTGTATTTCATTTTTGTTTTGTTGTTTAGGTAAAAATTTGTTAGTTTAATGTTTGTTAGATTCAAATTGAAATTTAATTAATTATTTCTTCAATTTGTTTCATGTGTTATGTATTTTTCCAGAAATTATTAATGTTGTTTGAATCATTTAATCCGTCATGTTTGTTGTTTAAAATAGATTTTAATGCATGTTCATTCATTGTTTGAAGTTCGTCCAGTAAATTAATTTGAGTTTGTTTTGCTTTTTAATTTGTTGATTTAGTTTGAATCATGTATTTGTGTTGTTAATATTGTTGTTTCCTTGCTCATCTATTTTTGGTCTAAGTTAACCAGGATTGGTTCCCGATATGGTTAATTTATTTCCATTAATTTGGAGTTGTGTTGTTCATCGTGTTCATGTGATTTTTGATTGAAGATTGTTGAGAAATTGGTCATCTTGGCTATATTTTGGTTAAGTTTTGATTAATTGATTGTTTAGAGCTGATGGGGGTAGTTTGGTAAATTGCATTACATTCAGGGGTAAAATAGTAATTGCAATAAGGTCGGAGGGGTAGTTTGGTAATTGAACATTATTGTAATTCTTTATGTTAAGCATGAGGGACAAAATATAATGGGGTGGTGTTTGATATAATTGTTTAACATAATGGGGGACAAGACATGAAATAGTGAGGTGGGAATATTGTATTTGTTTATGTTAGGCATGGGGGACGAATTGTAATGGGTTGGGGTGGATGTATTTATTTAATGTAGGCATGGGGGACAAAGTTTAAAATAAAGAAAACATTAAGTAGTGGGGACAAAGCATGCCATTGAGGGAATATTTTGGGTTAGAGGTTCAAGACAAGAGTCTTGCTATAAAAAAGAGTCATTCTTGACATAAGAGGGGGAAGAGATTATTAGAGAGGATTATTTTCTAGAGAGATTTTTTAGGAGAATATTTTTGAGAGTAATACATTCTGAAAATCTGAAGAAGTGTGGTAGAGTTTTGAAAAGAGAAAGACAATTTGAACTTTCACTTGAATAATTTCCGTTTGCTTTTCCCTGAGTGTTATTCAAAATAAGTAAACTACTGCATCTTGTATCTGTCTCTCTTCTGCTTTGACTTCGATTGCACTTTGGTATTGCTGATTTTTTAATCCGTTACTGGGTTATTCTACTGGTCATTACTGGTTTTGCGGTGTTTTTGAACCTGCTGTTGCTGTGTTATTACTGTTGCTGACTCCTACTTCTTTTCTTCTTGTACTGCCATTTCCAGGTACACATTTGTACACTCTCGGCTTGAAGCGAAATGAAATATTAATCAGGCTTTGTTCTTGTTGAATTCCTCCTGTTTAGATTTGTGTTTGAATAGAATTTTCCTTTCTTTGTATAATAATGTAGTCGATTGATTAATGAGTAGTGAGGTTGCATATGTATAACTTCATCTAATGATATTAGTTTAAATTAATCAAATACTAGTTAATTTATTTTGATATTATGGCGTGTCAATCTCATGTTCTAGTATTATTTGAATAATAGAATATAGAATGAAAACAGTTTTTCTTTGTACAAACTCGATCACAATTTTCTATTCGCATTAGCCGTAAACTAATAACTAATAAATTACGTTTTTATCATGTAATTAATTAAGAGATTTTCTTTTATTTTAGAGACGAACTTAATAGAAAAAATGTAGTCACTGTAGGTTTACCCTTTTAAATAAAAATGAGAGGAGTCTCGCCAAATAAAACGCACAGATTGCGGGGCCCTCACAAAATGTACGTGTTAATTACTTAGAACTCGGGATAGGCCGCTTAGCAAACTCCATGGCCTTATCCAAAATAATAATACGCTAATCGCTTTAGGCGCGCCTTTTAATAAATCTTACTTTCTTAAACTCGGGTGCACATTGATGTGACCCAAATTCAAATCTCAACGGAGTCAAAGTGTATCGACGACCACGAGTACATTGATTGTAACGCGATTTGAGATATATTTTCACGACGTTACAATTCCTTGTAAAAATAATAATAATTATTATGAAAGCGGTAAAAAGTTAAAATTTGCACATAAGTTCATATTTGTATAAAATCAGATAATCAAGCCGAATATAACAGTTGAGCGACCGTGCTAGAACCACGGAACTCGGGAATGCCTAACACCTTCTCCCGGGTTAACAGAATTCCTTATCCGGATTTCTGGTACACAGACTATAATATGGAGTCATTCTTTTCCTCGATTCGGGATTAAAATTGGTGACTTGGGACACCCTATATCTCCCAAGTGGCGACTCTGAAATTAATAAACAAATCCCGTTTCGATTGTCCTTTAATTGGAAAAAACTCCCTTGTACCCTCGCGGGTATGTAAAAAGGAGGTGTGACAGGGGTCAGACTACCCAATCTTTGATTCAAGGCACCGCGAACCACAAGAAGTGGTCTGCGGCCGCAGTAACGCACCGCGAACTACGAAAAATCGATCGCGGCCACGATCCTCAATTTTCAACTTGCTAAAGTTTCACCACCGCGGTCCATACAAAATAGCATTGCGGACCGTGGAGAAGCACCGCGGACCGCAATAAATCCACCAGGGATCGCGGTAAGCCACAAGCAACAATACCTAGGGTTTCAATTTTTCGTCTCATTTTTAGCCTAAAATCACATATTATTGATCCCCTAGGTTTAATCAACTTACTTTACTAACTAAGCCTAACCTAAACATTATTAAGCAAACCTACGCTACAATTTAAAGAACAGGGAAGAAAAAGAAGAAAAACTAACTAATTAAAAGAAAATAACAAAGTTAACAACTAGGGAAAGATTAAAAGTACTAGTGATGAGATGCAGTAAAGATGAATGAAGATTAGAGATTGAATTTGCACATCTAGGGTTTGATGAACAGTGATTTTTTTACTATGGAGTGAGCAAAAAGCGAAAAGGGTAAATGAAGACCCACTATACCTACCCACCGCGGACCACGCAAAATGGCACAGCGGTCCGCGGTACTCAGAAACATGAAGCATTAGGAGACGTCCACTACGGACCGTAAGAAATGCTCTACGGCCGCTGCGGTCCACCACAGATCTTATAATTGCATTGCGACTGCGGTGGAAAACTTCAGAGAACCCCCAACTCTACGGACCACATTGAAATGTTGTCCCCGCACTAAGGCCTTTGCAGCCGCAAGAAATGCAATGCGGCCGCAATGCAAACTTTAGAGTGTGCACATTTTTCCCAACTTGGTTTGCACTGCATCAAAATAATCCTACACACATCTCACAACCATTAAGTTCAAAAGCAAATCATACACTAAAAAGAAAATCAAAGAAAAACAAAAAGAAAGACACATGGGTTGCCTCCCAAAAAGTGTCTGATTTAACGTCGCGACACGATGTAGGTTACCATCAAATCACTTTAGATGGAGCAGTGCCACCACGTGGCTGTCATCAATTTTTCCCAGGTAGTGCTTAACTCTATGCCTATTAACTCTGAAATCCTCCCCATTTTTGTTCTTCAAGTGAAGTGCACCAAACGGAGTCACAAACACCACTTCAAAAGGTCTACTCCATTTCGACTTAAGCTTTCCCGGAAACAGACGTAACCGAGAATTGAACAAGAGAACCAAATCACCCATTTGAACTCCTTGCCACGAGCATACTTATCATGAATGTACTTCATCTTGTCCTTATACAAGGACGAACTGGAGTAGGCATGGAATCAGAATTCATCAAGTTTATTAAGTTGTTCCGCACGAAGATTTGTTGCCACATCCCATTCAAGATTCAGCTTCCTCAACGCCCATATAGCCTTGTGCTCTAACTCAACCAGTAGATGGCAAGTTTTCCCAAACACCAACCGCTATGGAGACATACCAATTGGAGTCTTGTATGCAGTCCTATAAGCCCATAGAGCATCATCCAATTTCTTTGACCAATCAGTCCTATTTGCATTCACCGTCTTTGACAATATACTCTTGATTTCCCTGTTTGAGACTTCAACTTGGCCAATCGCCTGAGGATGATAAGGAGTAAAAACTTTGTGATTGACACCATATTTTGCAAACTCCACCTGGCCTTCATCCTCATTTACATCAAGATTCAACAAAACCGCTTCTAGAGGGTCCTCTACATTGATCATTGTAGTAGTATCATCAATTATCACTATTGTGACAAGATCCACAAATGAGCACACTTCAGTACAGTTGGGATGCTTCATTGACTTGCACACATGAAAGACCACTTTTCATTACCCACTCGGAAAGTGAGTTCCCCTGCTTCCACAACAACTAAGGCCTTCCCAGTTGCAAGGAAAGGTCTTCCCAAGATTATAGGAACCTTAAAATCGACCTCGTAGTCAAGGATCACAAAATCAGCCGGCAAGATAAATTTGTCCACCCGGAAAAGAACATCATCAATAATATCCAATGGTCTCTTTATTGATCTATCTGCCATTTGCAATCTCATTGAAGTCGGCCTCGGTTACCCAATACACAAAGTCTTGAAAACTGAGTAGAGCATCAAGTTGATACTTGCCCCCAAATCACATAGAACTTTTGCAAAGTCTGCACTACCAATGGTGCAAGGAATGGTGAAAGCACCGGGGTTTTTTAGCTTCGGAGCCATAGAATGCACTATTGCACTAACTTGGTGGGTCATCTTGATAGTCTCACAATCCATGGATCTTTTCTTTGTCACCAAGTCCTTCATGAATTTAGCATAACCCGGCATTTGCTCTAGAGCCTCCACCAAAGGCATATTAATGGATAAGCTCTTCATCATGTCAATAAACTTCTTAAACTAGTTCTTATTTTTCTGCTTCGCTAGCCTTTAAGGATAAGGTGGAGGTGGCCTTGGCAAAGAAGAATTAGCTTTAGGCACAACCGTTTCTAGCATGTCTATTACGTGTTCCCTAGACGGGTTCACGTCATTCTGAGTCTCCCCCTCTGCATCTTGAATATCAATCTTCACTTCCTCATTCACGTTCTTATCAATCATATTTTCAACCACCAAAGGGACCTCATTCTCTTGCAACTCAACTTCTTCACTCAAAATTTCTTTTTGATTGGAGGCATTCACATCACCGCCTTGTCCACTCCTTGTAGTTATCACCATTCTATGCCCAATATTGTTCCCACCCTTCGGGTTGACTACCGTATCACTAGGTAGTGCCCCCTTAGGGCGAGTGTTCAAGGATTGTGAGATTTGGCCTAATTGAACCTCCAAATTCCAGATTGAAGTATTGTGGGAAGGCTACTGAGCATCCGAGTCAGCATTCTTCTTTATCATTTGTTCGAACATCATTTCAATTCTCCCCGTATCTTGGTTCGATGAACTAAGACCTTGGGATGGAAATGGGGGTGGATTGTTGGGTTGTTGATACATTGAGGTCCTTTGAAAGCCTTGCCCCTGATTTCCTTGGTTGTTGTTGTTCCAACTACCCTGATTGTTGTTTCTACCCCAGTTGTTGTTGTTGCTATTACCATTCCAATTACCCTAATTGTTTTGATTATTGCTCTGGTTGCCCTAATTTGAATTTTAATTGTTGTTCCCCCAATTGTTGTTGCCTTGTTGTTGTTGTTGATTTCCCCAATTGCCTTGGGGTCTCCATTGTTGTTGGTTGGAAGAATTGCCCATCTGGCCTTGATAGTTATTCACGTATTGCACTTCTTCATTCTGCTCATCATAAACATCATTTTGGAACCCACCACTATCTTGGTCAAATTAATCTGAACTCCCTTGGTTTTGTTGGCTTCTTTGTCTCCTTTTGTTCACTAGCATATTGACACCTTCATAGCATTCACTTGTCATGGAGTTTGAACCTGTTGTAGTTGTGCCTTTGCAAGCTGGTTCATTGTGGTTGTCAATTCTTCTATTGCCTACCCATGATTATGAAGTTCTTTGCGCAAGTGAATGACCGTGGAGTCACCCTGTGGCACATTGGCTCTACTTTGCCAAGTGAAAGACGTGTCAACCATATCATCCAACATTGCATTAGCATCATCATACGATGTGTTCATGAAATTTACCCCGGCGAGTTGGTTCACTATGCACTGGTTTGTTGTGTTAATGCCCCGGTAGAAAGTCTGTTGTATCATTCCCTCAGTTATATCATTATTGGGACATTCCTTTACCATGGTCCGGTATCTCTCCCATATCTCATGTAGTGGTTCGTTGGGCTCCTGTTTAAAAGCCAAGATTTCATCCCTCAAAGTTGCCATATGACCCGGGGAGAAAAACTTTGCAATGAATTTATCCGCCAACTCATCCCAAGTAGTGATGGAATGGTTGGGAAGTCGTTCAAGCCAGTCTAAATCCTTCCCTCTAAGTGAGAAAGGGAATAGTCTCAACCAAAGTGCATCCTCTGACACATTTATTTGCTTGCTCCGCCAACAGGTATCTACGAAACCTTTGATATGTTTGTAAGCATTCTGATGGGGAGCACCCGTGAAATACCCCCGTAGCTCCAACAAAGTCAGCATCACATTTGTAATTTGAAAATTACCCGCCCGGATTCGGGGTGGGACAATTGCACTAGCATATCCTTGATTGGGAAGCACTCGAGGAGCCACTCTTGGAGGTGGAGGTGGAGGGTATTGAACATTATCATTGGCCTGGCGGCCTCTCCTTTGTCCTTGAGGTACAATAGGAACCTCATCATCAATATTGTCATCTACTTCCTTCCCCGGCGGAAGATCTCCAAGACCTGCATTGTTTGCTGCCATTTTGCACCTGAATTCGTGACACTTAAAAAATAGTAACACAAAAGGAAAGAAAAATAATACACAAAACTATTCAGATAGATATCCAAAACCGTTAGCTCCCCAGCAGCGATGCCAAAAAGTGATCAGTTCCAACCTCACACCACTACAAAGTGGCGAGAGCGGTCAAAGCAGCGTTTACCCAAGATGGTCGGGATCTAATCCACAGGGATCTAGATTTGGGAATTGGATTCCTATCTAAACTAGTAGTGCGTAATGCTCGTAATTACACTTCCAATCTTCTTTGGTTGTTTGTTACTTCTAATATTTTATGTTAATAATATGCTAAATTAAACTAAGAGTGAAATGCTTGTAAGGTTTTCTAAATGGTTAAAGAGGCACTAGGGAAGTGACTTTCTCCTAGGTGAATACTTGACGGGATCTAAAGCCTAAGACAAAGATGTTATGTTGGAGATTACGATATAGCCAATGCACAGAATTACTCACTCTATACCTCTTGGTAGCTTGAGTGATTTTGCCCAAATTGACTTTCTCAAGACCAATTGGGTGTCAAAATTGTGCAAGCAATATAGGCTCAAGTCGCGAATTATACATTCGATAAGGCTTCTTGGCTTGATTATTCATTCGATGAAGCAGCCCAACTATACCATGATGAGGCTTCTTGGCTTGATTATACATTCTCTGAATCTGGCCACCGCAGGCCACATAAAATGCACTGCGGTCGCGGTGGCTTCAACTGCAGTCCACACAAAAAGGACCGTGGACCGCATTGGCTTGTATTTTCAAACTCCCAACTCTCTGAACCTCCCTCTTCGCGGACTGCACAAAATGTATTGCGGCCGCGGAGAGGCCATTGCGGCTGCAAGAAATCCTTCACGGACCGTATTGCCTTAGGCTCCAAAAGTGCACCTCTCTGAATCTCCTCACTGCAGATCGCACTAATGGATTGAGGTCGCGGTAGGTCTGTTGCAACTGTGCTTTGACTTATTCGTGGTACTTGTGCATGTTTCACTCCTTTTTGAGTTAGTTTTGACTAATTGTCACATTTTTTACCACACCCTGCAAACAAGTACAACATGTAAGCCTTTGGGACTATTTTGTATACATTTTTAATCAAAACTCAAGTAAAAAGGAGTGTAAAATGAACTAGAATCCCTAGTTATCACGTCCCTTTTAACTCTGTCCATGGGCCTATTGGGATAAATCTAACCAATTGGAGCCCCTAGTTGATCATCTTCGACCCTAATCTTAGATTGATAACGATTATGTACATCGGTCAAAGTGATGGCTGGATATTCGATCAAATTCTGCTTTAATTATTGTGAAGCTATGGAGCTCCGTCGTTGAGACCTTGAGTGAAGGCTTGAACAGCCCAATCGTCGGTGACCAGTGGCAAATCCATTCGTTCCATTTGAAATCGAGATACGAATTCCCTGAGCATCTCGTTATCTTTTTCTTACCTTGATAGGCCCGACTTTATAGTTGCAACCTTAATGGCTCCAACGTGTGCCTTTACAAAGAAATATACAAGCATAGCAAATGAATCAATAGAGTTAGGTGGTAAATTATGGAAATGGCACCCTTTGCTATATTTTCTCCGAATTTCTTCATCAACACGGATTCAGTCTCGTTATTTTCCAAGTCATTTCCCTTAATGGCACACGTATATGAGGTGACGTGTTCATTTGGATTTGTCATCCCGTTATACTTCGGAATCTCGGGCATACGGATTTTATTTGGGATTGGCTTCAAAGCCGCACTCGAGGGGAATGATTTTTGGATAAACTTTTTGGAATCAAGCTTTCAATATCGGTGGTGCCCCAGGGATTTGGTTGATCCTAGGGTTATAAGTTTCCACCTTCTTATCATTTTCCTCCATCTTCTTTCCCCTATCTCGATTCGCTTCGTTAGTTCCTTGAGTATTTTTATGATAGCGGGATTAGTCTCTGATTCTCCTTCGTTCGACCTCTTTGGCACCGATTCGGCTCTATAAACAACTTCTTGTGATGGCTCGGGCTTGATCCTGCTTGGAGCACGATTCTAATTTTGGAGTTGTGCTATTGTAGTTTGTTGAGTCTGCAACCTTTCGAATATCAGTCAAAGGCTAATTTCGCCTTCTTCACCGCTCTGTGCATTCTGATCAGTTGTTCGAACATCTCTGCAGACGCTATTTTCAGGATCGACACCCAAATTTCCATTAATGGTGATATGGGAGCTGACGTCGATCGGGTCCACGGCCGGAGCTCTATCGGGGTTGACTGGAGGTACTCCGTTTCCTGGGGTGGCTATGTTTTCATTGTCGCCATGAAGACCAAAGTCATTGTCTGTGTGTGCGGGCGCTACTTGAGAGTTTGACATTTTGATCCTGGAATCAAAGACACTTTAAATAACAAGCGTAAAATAGTTTGTGTTATGAAAATTGTACCAGGTAATCACTATTATCCTTAGTCCCACGGTGGGTGCCAAACTATTTACTCTTAAATTCGGATAACAATTAAACTTATAAGTGGTTTTAAGAATATGTGATTTCACTTGGCACAAAATGACAAATATAAGAATTAATGTTAGGAATTAACAATGAAAGAAAGCAAACCAATATGATGAACAACTATGGCCCTCGAACCAAATGAGTATGCTATTGAAAAGTATGAACTAGAATAACAGAGCTTGCAAGAGAAAATTTGATATATTCCTTTGTTATGCGTGGAGGTTACATGATTACAAAAATGGTTAAGACCCTTTTTATATAGTAGATGAATTCTATTTATGGTACAATTCTAATTACAGAAGTAGATCCCATGATAGGCTAAACATCCGATCCTGACTCGATACGTGCCGAGATTTTTGCCACAATCCTTGCCCGATCATGGATATCTCGGCTTTCTGTTATTCGACGTGGCAGGACTCCCTCGATCTTGCTCGATCTCTTTCTCGCTTCGGTCTACATCACGGCTGGCCTCGATCTTGATCGGCCATTGATGCACAAGCTTACTAATCCATCTCCGTACCATATTCCGATATAACTGGAGCCGGGCCTTGATTTTCCGTCCCGATTTCGATTAGTTGTACAAAATTAGGCAAGCTCAATTTTGATTGTATACACAAATATTGATATGAAAAAGTAACATAACCTTAAACACTACAAAAAAACAGCTTAATACGCACTTCCCTTATCCAAAACAACGACATTGAGTTTAAAACCCTTACATAAGTTTTACGACTTAAACGCTTTGAAGCAAAAGTACCAGAGTAGTCTAAAGAGTCAAGTCATGCATGTCCGAGAAACATTGCATGTGCTTATTTAGAAAACAATATACTAGGAAAATATTACAACAAGCTAAAGTCCGACCGATTCACTTTGCGTAGATTGACTGAATGCAGAAAATTTTCCACTGACAGGTGATCGCGTCTCTCACAGAATTTTTCTTAGGTTACTACTCAAGCTAGAGCAAAAGTAGTGATATCGGAGCCTCCTCCACTGTGAAGATGATGATTTGGCTGGTGGTTTGGTTGAAGGCGTAAGGCTAATATGCGCGGCCCTCCATTTGGGAATCCAAGCACAGAGTTATAGTCCCCTTCTTGCTCAACCAATCCATATGGATCCTCTTGTCTTGCATCCTGCACCATTTAAAATTAATCGTCAATACTATCCCGAAATTTACTGGTTCGACTAATTTTATTTCATGCTAAGTAGGTCTATTAAGAAAGTAAAGCGCTTTCTGTAAAAAAGAATTATGCTTAGTTCTTAGTAGTTGATGATCATAAATCTTACATTTTTCTTATTTTTTTTCTTTTTCTTTTCCTTTTGAAGTGGTTTAATAATTATGTCCAACTATTGAAACTTAAGCCTTGTTGCTACACTTTCTACTTTGGATTTTGAATTTTATTTTTAATTTCATTTTTTCGCAATTCAATAGCTAGTTCCATCCCTACTTGCTTTTCAGTTAGCTATCAATATGTTAATTGGCACTTAATTGTAAAGAAAGATTTTTACCATGCATGCATATATATGGATAGTTTAAGAAAAGTTATGTGTGACCATTCTCAACATACACAACATGATTTTGCTTCTAATTAATATGTCCATTTAATCCGCTTCGGACGGAGGAAAACTGATTTATAGCCTGTTTGGCCAAGCCGGAGAAATCAGCTTATTTTGAGAAGTGCTTTTGAAAAAAGAGACTTTTGAAGAGAATCAGTTTGTGTTTGGCTAATCAGTCTGAAAAGCACTTTTGAGAAATAACTTGTGTTTGGCCAAGCTTTTTAGAAAGTACTTTTAAGTGTCAAATTACGAATAAGGGCATGAATAGATTTACTTAATAATTAATATTATAAGTAAATAAATAATATCAAAATTTTGTTATTACATGCAATAATTAAAAAATTCATTTTATTTAAGTAAAATATGAAAATAAAATTAAAAAGTACTTAATTCTTTTAATATAAGTTAAATATATTAAAATTCCTTCAACAAATATAAAAGCATTCACCCCTAAAGTCACTATATATTAGAAAGTTTCCTAAAAATAAGAAGAAATATTTATAAATTAATATCCTAAGTATTAAGTTTAAGGGTTATTTTGGTATATACTATATTTTGTTAAGGGTATTTTAGGTAAGAAGAAAAGCCAAAACTGTTTCTGCTTCTGCTTTTGGAAAGAATCTACTTTTTTCTGCTTCTCTGAAACTGCTTCTGCTTCTTCCCAAAAGTACTTTTTTTTCCCAAATAAGCTTGGCCAAACACCTCAAATTAAGAAAAAAAAAGTGCTTTTGAAAAAAAAAACACTTTTTTGTCTTGAGAAGCTTGGCCAAACAGGCTATTAGAGGGGGTAGGCATTCCGGTCCGCCCTTACACAGGACCCCCAAGAAAAAAGAAATGTGGTACCGGTTATGATCACACGCTGGACACAAATCCGTCACATGCTTCAATCTAACATTAAAATTAATCCATAGCCAAATGCTTTTGCTTCTAACTATACAATATCAAGAATTTGGGGCAAAGGGATGTGGATGATTGGAGAAATAAATTTATTTGTATGCAAAAACATATATGTGCTGGAATTAATAAGTTTAAGGACTTACAAATTCAAGCAATAGATTTCTATGTATTTCTTCCACATTCCTGACCTGCAAATCAACCAAAATAAGAATTAAGAACTCCGACTGGATACAAGCTCAATAGAAGGTGAAAACCAAAAATGTAGTTTTACCTTCTTCTTGTATGTATCAATCTGATTGCCAATCACTTTATACTGTTCTTTCACAAATGAAACTAAGTTAGGCATTGCTTATACAGTGATACGTAAAGAAAGTTAAATGGCCAACTTTGGATGACAAACAAATGGAATGAAAAGGTAGTTAAGGATATTACTCCTCACAATCTAATTTTTTTCTTTTTTGGGTTTCTCACCCGATGTCAAGTACTCGTATATCGGAGCCCGACTATATTTGGATTCCCGCCGCATAGGACCCAATTCGAAGGGAAGCGCTCGCTACCTAAGGATTTTCCTATACCTAGAGCTCGAACCCAAGATTTTTGGTTAAGGGAAGAGCAGCCTCATCCGCTGCACCACACCCTTTGACGGTACTCCTCACATTCTATAAATCTTCACTAGACAAACAAGAGTAGAGGGAAAGGTCTAAGACATACACATGCAATGTAAATATTGTCATCTTTTACCAAGTGATTTTGTCAAAGTCTTGTCTAGAACAAAAACATCATATATTAGCGTTTAACTAGTAGGAAAAGCGAAGTCCAAGATGAAAGAAAAAATTGTCATTAAGCATATGCCAGCTACTTATCAAATTTTTGAACAAGAAAGAAGAGTAAAAGAAGAAAAAAGTGATATTAATTCTGACCTATTAAGCTAAATTGTCATATCATCTGGAAGAATTCTGACAATAATTAAATAATTGTAGCAATGCTTTCCCTCTCTAGTTTTAAGACAAGACATTTCCTAGTACCCCTTTTGTCATTTTAATAATGTTAAGGTGATTTAACAAAGTAAAATGTAAGTTAGTGATTGAAGCTTAACTAACAGGGTAGTCCGTTGCACAAAATATTCTGTGTTTATGCGGGGTCCGAGGAAGGGACATATCCCGAGAAGGTATTAAGCAGTCTACACTAATACTAGCATCAGTGGCTGATTCTACGGCTCGAACTCGTGACATATAGCTCATAGGGAGACAATTTTACCGTTGCTCCGAGGCTCCTTCTAATTTAAGCTTCAACTATATTCATATTATACCTAGGCTAGGTTCTTTTTTTTCTTTTTGTGGATCTAGATTAAGATATTCAAGTAAATCTAGAGGAGCAAAGGTTCTGAGTGAAAAAGGAAACTACAGTTGATTCAATTTAGAAACTTTTGTTAAACAAAAAAAATAAATTAGAAACTTTAGTTTGATAATTAAATTGGTTGGCATTGTCAAAAAACCCTTGATTGTAATTAACCTTTCTTTCACGAATAAGCTTCAGAGAATTGTCCACATTTTCATTGAGCTCTTCCAACTGCTCATAGTTCAGATCGTTTAGGCTTTCTCCCATCCTTTGCCTGTCCATCCATTTAATATAATATCAGTCAAATTAAATAAAAAGAAAAAAAAGATTTTTATTTTATATTTAATCAATAAAAAGCTATAATAGTTTCTATTAAAGATCTATAACTCCTAGGTTGGTATCTACCTGATCTCTCTTCGGAGATTCCTATTAACATCCTTTAGCTTCCTCAACTGCTCTTGCATTTTCTGCACAATATTAGCAAAAGTAATAAATCTGAAAACACCTCGAAATATATAGAACATATAATTACGCAAAAAAAAGTGTATTTTCTCTAAGAGATCTTGGGTTATAAGACTGTCACGCATTATTAAAAAGAATTTCTACGTCTTTGACCATGAAAAAAAATTAGGTCATTAGGTCGGAACAAGGAAACGTTCAAAATATTTTTTAATTCTCTCTAAGAATTTAATTTTTTAGATGGAGATATGTTACACGATTTTAAGGAAAAAGAGGGAAAATCTAGAGAATTTAGAAGGGAAAAAAAGACCTCATAGTGGGAGTTCCAAAGATCAACTCCAACAGTCTTTTGATACAGATCGAACAACTGCTTGGTCCTGAAAATACAGAAGCAACATCAAAATAATTAAAAAGAAATATACAACAAATTTGAAGAAAAAAAAACTAATAGAAAAATAAGCAGCTTTAGTATACGTACGTGACAGAGGGACTTATAAATTCATGAAGTTTGCCGGTACTTGAAATCATAATTATAGAAACTTTAGCATCACAAAGAACAGTGAGTTCATTAGCTTTCTTGAAAAGTCCATTTCTTCTCTTAGAATAAGTGACTTGTCTGTTTGTTTGGTTCTCTATTCTCTTGATCTGGATCTTCCCACGAGCCATAGTTTTTTTTTCTTTTTGCTCAAAGTTTGAGATCTT
>NW_027438549.1:0-69492 GCF_000715075.1 Nicotiana tabacum
GCCCGCCCCCATCATCGGATCGCCTAAAAAAATTTTGGGCCATCAAATACGACCTAAGGAACCATAGTCACCACTCTGTCATGACTGCTCCTCATTGTTTTGCGTCTTACGGCAAAAAACTAGAATTCTGCTCGGATTTCCTAAATTTTTTTTGAGCCATCAAATACGACCTAAGGAACCATAGTCACCGCCCCTCTATGACTGTTCCTCGTTTATTTGTGTTTTACGTCCAAAAAACTAGAATTCTGCCCGATTTCCATATTTTTGTGTGCTATAGCCCACGCCTTCTGAGTGGGCCCGCCCCCCATCATCGGATCGCCTAAAAATTTTTTGGGCCATCAAATACGACCTAAGGAACCATAGTCACCACTCTGTCTTGACTGCTCCTCATTGTTTTGCATCTTACGGCAAAAAACTAGAATTCGGCCCGTTCCTGAGTGGGCTCGGGCCCCCTAGAAAAGCGGATCGCTTAAAAATTTTCCAAGCAATCAAATACGACCTAAGGAACCATAGTCACCGCCCCGTCATGACTGTTCCTCATTGTTTTGTGTTTTATGGATAAAAAACTAGAATTCCGCCCGATTCACATATTTTCTTGTGCTATAGCCCACGCCTTCCGAGTGGGCCCGGGCCTCCCATCATCGAATCGCCTAAAAAAATTTCAGGCTATCAAATAGGACCTAATGAACCATAGTCACCACCCTGTCATGACTGCTCCTTGTTTTTTTGCGTCTTACGGCCAAAAATCTAGAATTCCGCCCGATTCCCATATTTTCCTTTGCTATAGCCCACGCCTTCTGAGTGGGCCCAGGCCCCCCATCATAGGATCGCCTAAAATTTTTTCGGGCCATCAAATAAGACCTAAGGAACCATAATCAACGCCCCATCATGCATGCTCCTCGTTGTTTTGCATTTAACGGCAAAAAAACTGGAATTGTGCCCGATTCCCATATTTTCAGGTGTTATAGCCCATGCCTTTCGAGTGGGTCGGGCCCCCCTGAATCGGATCGCCTAAAATTTTTTCGGGCCATCAAATACAACCTAAGGAACCATAGTCACCGCCCCGCCATGACTGTTCCTCGTTTATTTGCATTTTACGTCAAAAAACTAGAATTTTGCCCGATTCCCATATTTTCGTGTGCTATATCCCACGCATTCCGAGTGGGCTCGGGCCCCCGGAACCAAATTGCCTAAACTTTTTCCGAGCCATTCAATACGACCTAAGGAATCATAGTCACTGCCCCTCCATGACCGTTCCTCATTTCTTTGCATTTTAAGGTAAAAACAACTAGAATTCTAGAATTCCGCTCGATTCCCATATTTTCGTGTGCTATATAGCCCACGCCACATAATCGGATCGCCTAAAAATTTTTTGGGCCATCAAATACGACCTAAGGAACCATAGTCAATGCCCCGTCATTACTACTCCATGTTTGTTTTGCATTTTACGGCCAAAAAACTAGAATTCTACCTGATTCCCATATTGTCGTGTGCTATAGCCCACGCCTTCCGAGTGGGCCCGACCCCCCTAGAAAAGCGGATGACATAAAATATTTTTGGGCCATCAAATACAAACAAAGGAACCATAGTCACCGCCCCGTCATGACTGCTCCTCATTGTTTTGCGTTTTATGGCCAAAAAACTAGAATTCTGCCCGATTCCTATATTTTCATGTGCTATATAGCCCACGCCTTCCGAGTGGGTCGGGTCCTTCAGAAGCGGATCGCCTAAAAATTTTTCGGGCCATCAAATATGTCCTAAGGAACCATAGTCACCTCCCCTCCATGACCGTTCCTCGTTTAATTAAGTTTTACCCGGCAAAAAACTAGAATTCTGCCCGATTCCCATAATTTCGTGTGTTATAGCTCACGCCTTCCGAGTGGGCCCGGGCCCCCATCATCGGATCGCCTAAAATTTTTTCAGGCCATCAAATACGACCTAAGGAACCATAGTCACCACCCTATCATGACTGCTTCTTGTTTTTTTGTGTCTTACGGCCAAAAAACTAGAATTCCGCCCGGTTCCCATATTTTCGTGTGCTCCCACGCCTTCCGAGTGGGCCCGGGCCCCCTATAATAGGATCTCCTAAAAAAATTTTGGGCCATCCAATATGACCTAAGGAACCATAGTCACCACCCCGTCATGACTCCTCTTCATGTTTTTGTGTTTTATGGCCAAAAAAATTAGAATTCCGCCCGATTCACATATTTTCGTGTGCTATAGCCCACGCCTTCTGAGTGGGCCCGAACCCTCCATCATCGGATCGCCTAAAAATATTTTGGGCCATCAAATATGACCTAAGAAACCATAGTTACCACTCTGTCATGAGTGCTCCTCATTGTTTTGCGTCTTACGGCCAAAAAACTAGAATTCTGCACGTTTTCGAGTGGGCCCGGGCCCCCTTGAAAAGCGGATCGCTTAAAAAATTTCCAGGCAATCAAATACAACCTAAGGAAGCATAGTCACCGCCCCTTCATGACTGTTCCTCATTGTTTTGCGTTTTATGGATAAAAACCTAGAATTCCGCCCTATTCACATATTTTCTTGTGATATAGCCCACGCCTTCCGAGTGGGCCCGGGCCCCCCATCATCGGATCGCCTAAAAAATTTTCAGGCCATCAAATACGACCTAAGGAACCATAGTCACCACCCTGTGATGACTGCTTCTTGTTTTTTTGCATCTTACGGCCAAAAAACTTGAATTCCGCCCAGTTCCCATATTTTCGTGTGCTCCCACGCCTTCCGAGTGGGCCCGGGCCCCCTATCATAGGATCTCCTAAAAACTTTTCAGGCAATCAAATATGACCTAAGGAACCATAGTCACCACCCCGTCATGACTCCTCTTCATTGTTTTGCGTTTTTTGGCCAAAAAAATAGAATTCCGCCCGATTCACATATTTTCTTGTACCATAGCTCACGCCTTCCGAGTGGGCCCAGACCCCCAGTACCGGATCACCTAAAAATATTTCGGGCCATCAAATATGACCTAAGAACCATATTCACCACCCCATCATGACTGATCCTCATTTCTTTGCATTTTACAGCCAAAAAACTAGAATTCCGCGTGATTCTCATATTTTCGTGTGCTATAGCCCACGCCTTCCGAGTGGGTCGGGCTCCCCAAAAACGGATTTCCTAAAAAATTTTTTTAGCCATCAAATACGACCTAAGGAACCATAGTCACCGCCCCTCTATGACCGTTCCTCGTTTATTTGTGTTTTACGTCCGAAAAACTAGAATTCTGCCCGATTCCCTTATTTTCGTGTGCTATAGCCCACGCCTTCTGAGTGGGCCCGGCCCCCCATCATCGGATCGCCTAAAAATTTTTTGGGCCATCAAATACGACCTAAGAAACCATAGTTACCACTGTGTCATGACTGCTCCTCATTGTTTTGCGTCTTACGGCCAAAAAACTAGAATTCTGCACCTTTCCGAGTGGGCCCGGGCCCCCTAGAAAAGCGGATCGCTTAAAAATTTTCCAAGCAATCAAATACGACCTAAGGAACCATAGGCACCACCCCGTCATGACTGTTCCTCATTGTTTTGCGTTTTATGGATAAAAAACTAGAATTCCGCCCGATTCACATATTTTCTTGTGCTATAGCCCACGCCTTCCGAGTGGGCCCGGGCCTCCCATCATTGGATCGCCTAAAAATATTTCAGGCTATCAAATATGACCTAATGAACCATAGTCACCACCCAGTCATGATTGCTCCTCATTTCTTTGCGTTTTACGGCCAAAAAACTAGAATTCTGCCTGATTCTTATATTTTCATGTGCTATAGCCCAGGCCTTCTAAGTGGGCCCGGCTCCCCATCATCGGATCGCCTAAAAATTTTTTGGGCCATCAAATACGACCTAAGGAACCATAGTCACCACTCTGTCTTGACTGCTCCTCATTGTTTTGCGTCTTACGGCAAACAAACTAGAATTCTGCCCGTTTTCGAGTGGGCCCGGGCCCCCTAGAAAAGCGGATAGCTTAAAAATTTTCCAAGCAATCAAATACGACCTAAGGAACCATAGGCACCGCCCCGTCGTAACTGTTCCTCATTGTTTTGCGTTTTATGGATAAAAAACTAGAATTTCGCCCGATTCACATATTTTCTTGTGCTATAGCCCACGCCTTCCGAGTGGGCCCGGGCCCCCCAGAACCGGATCACCTAAAAAATTTTCAGGCCATCAAATACGACCTAAGGAACCATAGTCACTGCCCCATCATGACTGCTCCTCATTTCTTTGTGTTTTACGGCCAAAAAACTAGAATTCTCCTCGATTCCCATATTTTCGTGTGCTATAGACCACGCCTTCCGAGTGGGTCGAACCCCCAGAACCGGGTCGCCTAAAAAATTTTCGGGCCATCAAATACAACCTAAGGAACCATAGTCATCGCCTCGCCATAACCGTTCCTTGTTTAATTGCGTGTTACCGCCAAAAATCTAGAATTCCGCTCGATTCCCATATTTTCGCGTGCTACTTCCCAGTGGGCAGGGCCCCCGGACGCGGATCGCCTAAAATGTTTCCGGGCCATCAAAAATGACCTAAGGAAAAATAGTCACCGCCCCGCCATGACCTTTCCTCCTTTTTTTGCATTTTACCGTCAAAAAACTAGAATTCCGCCCGATTCCCATAATTTTATGTGCGCCCATGCCTTTCGAGTGGGCCCGGGCCCCTCGGACCCCGATCACCTAAAATATTTTCAGGCCATCAAATACAACTTAAGGAACCATAGTCACCGCCCTCCCATGACCTCTCCTCATTTTGTTTTTGTATTTTACGGCCAAAAAACTAGAATTCCGCCTGATTCCCATATTTTCGTGTGTTAGGCCATGCATTCCGAGTGGGCCCGGGCCCCCGGTAATAAATAGCCTAAAAATATTTTGGGCCATCAAATATGACCTAAGTAACCATAATCAATGCCCTGTCATGCATGCTCCTCGTTTTTTTACATTTTACGGCCAAAATACTAGAATTGTGCCTGATTCCCATATTTTCGTGTGCTATAGCCCATGCCTTCCGAGCGGGTCGGTCCCTCCAGAACCGGATCGCCTAAAATTTTTCTGGGCCATCAAATACAACCTAAGGAACCATATTCACTGCCCCTCCATGATCGTTCTTCGTTTATTTGCATTTTATGGCCAAAAAACTAGAATTCCGCCCGATTCCCATATTTTCGTTTGATATATCCCATGCATTCCGAGTGGGCTCGGGCCCCCCAGAACCGAATCGCCTAAACTTTTTCTGAGCCATCGAATACGACCTAAGGAATCATAGTCACTTCCCCGCCATGACCGTTCCTTGGTTTTTTGTATTTTAAGGAAAAAAAACTAGAATTCCTCCCGATTCCCATATTTTTGTATGCTATATAGCCCACGCCTTCTGAGTGGACCCAGACTCCCCAGAATCGGATCGCCTAAAAATTTTTCGGTCCATCAAATACGACCTAAGGATCCATAGTCACTGCCCCGTCATGAATACTTCATGTGTTTTTTGTGTTTTACGGCCAAAAAACTACAATTCTACTTGATTCCCATATTTTCGTGTGCTATAGCCCACGCCTTCCGAGTGGGCCAGGGGCCCCCATCATCGGATCGCCTAAAATTATTTTGGGCCATCAAATATGACCTAAGAAACCATAGTCACCACTCTGTCATGACTGCTCCTCATTGTTTTGCGTCTTACAGCCAAAAAACTAGAATTTTGCTTGATTCCCATATTTTCGTGTGTTATAGCCCACGCCTTTCGAGTGGGCCCGGGCCCCTAGAAAAGCGGATCGCTTAAAAATTTTCCGGGCAATCAAATACGACCTAAGGAACGATAGTCACCGCCCCGTCATGACTGTTCCTCATTGTTTTGCGTTTTATGGATAAAAAACTAGAATTCCGCCTCATTCCCATATTTTCATGTGCTATAGCCCACGCCTTCCGAGTGTTCCCGGGCTCCCAGGACCCCAATCGCATAAGATTTTTCCAGGCCATCAAATACGACTTAAGGAAGCATAGTCACCGCCCTCCCATGAGCGCTCCTCATTTTTTAGCATTTTACGGCCAAAAAAACTAGAATTCCGCCTGATTGTCATATTTTCGTGTGATAGCCCATGCATTCCGAGTGGGCCCTGGCCCCCGGTACTAAATCGCCTAACAATTTTCTGGGCCATCAAATAAGACCTAAGGAACCATAATCAAAGCCCTGTCATGCATTCTCCTCATGTTTTCGCAAATTACGGCCAAAAACCTAGAATTGTGCCCGATTCCCATATTTTCGTGTGCTATAGCCCATGCCTTCCGAGTGGGTCGGGCCCCCCCAGAACCGGATCGCCTAAAATTTTTCTGGGCATCAAATACAACCTAAGGAACCATTTTCACTGCCCCGCCATGACCGTTCTTCATTTATTTGCATTTTATGTCCAAAAAACTAGAATTCCGCCTGATTCCCATATTGTTTTGTGCTATATCCCACGCATTCCGAGTGGGCTCGGGCCCCCCGGAACCGAATCGCCTAAACTTTTTCCAAGACATCAAATACGACCTAGGGAATCATAGTCACTGCCCCCACCATGACCGTTCCTTGGTTTTTTGCATTTGAAGGCAAAAATCCTAGAATTCCGTCCGATTCCCATATTTTTGTGTGCTATATAGCCCACGCCTTCTGAGCGGGCCTGGACTCCCCAGAATTGGATCGCCAAACTTTTTTCGGGCCATCAAATACGACCTAAGGAACTATAGTCACTGCCCCGTCATGAATACTCCATGTTTGTTTTTGCGTTTTACGGCCAAAAAACTACAATTCTACCTGATTCCCATATTGTCGTGTGCTATAGCCCACACCTTTCGAGTGGGCCCGGGCCCCCTAGAAAAGCGGATCGCTTAAAAAATTTTCGGGCCATCAAATACGACCTAAGGAACCATAGTCACCACCTCGTCATGACTGCTCCTCATTGTTTTGCGTTTTATGGCCAAAACAATAGAATTCAGCCCGATTCCCATATTTTCGTGTGCTATAGCCCACGCTTTTCGAGTGGGTTGGGCCCCCCAGAACTGGAATGCCTAAAAATTTTCGGGCCATAAAATACTACCTAAGTAACCATAGTCACCGCCCCTCTATGACCGTTCCTCATTTATTTGAGTTTTACGGACAAAAAACTAGAATTCTGCCTGATTCCCTTATTTTCGTGTGCTATAGCCCACGCCTTCCGAGTGGGCCCGGGCCCCCCATCATCGGATCGCGTAAAAAAAATTTAGGAAATCAAATATGACCTAAGGAACTATAGTCACCGCCCCGTCATGACTGTTCCTCATTGTTTTGTGTTTTATGGATAAAAAACTAGAATTCCGCCTCATTCCCATATTTTCATGTGCTATAACCCACGCCTTCCGAGTGTTCCCGGGCTCCCCAGACCCCGATCGCCTAAGATTTTTCCAGGCCATCAAATATGACTTAAGGAAGCATAGTCACCGCCCTCCCATGATCGCTCCTCATTTTTTTAGCATTTTACGGCCAAGAAAACTAGAATTCCGCCTGATTGTCATATTTTCGTGTGATAGCCCACGCATTCCGAGTGGGCCCGGGCCCCCGGTACTAAATCGCCTAAAAATTTTCCGGGCCATCAAATACCACCTAAGGAACCATAATCAAAGCCCCGTCATGCATGCTCCTCATATTTTTGCAATTTACGGACAAAAACCTAGAATTGTGCCCGATTCCCATATTTTCGTGTGTTATAGCCCATGCCTTCCGAGTGGGTCGGGCCCCCCAGAACCGGATCGCCTAAAATTTTTCTGGGCATCAAATACAACCTAAGGAACCATTTTCACTGCCCCGCCATGACCGTTCTTCATTTATTTGCATTTTATGGCCAAAAAACTAGAATTCCGCCTGATTCCCATATTGTTTTGTGCTATATCCCACGCATTTCGAGTGGGCTCGGGCCCCCCGGAACCGAATCGCCTAAACTTTTTCCAAGCCATCAAATACGACCTAAGGAATCATAGTCACTGCCCCCACCATGACCGTTCCTTGGTTTTTTGCATTTGAAGGCAAAAAAACTAGAATTCCGTCCGATTCCCATATTTTTGTGTGCTATATAGCCCACGCCTTCTGAGCGGGCCCGGACTCCCCAGAATTGGATCGCCAAACTTTTTTCGGGCCATCAAATACGACCTAAGGAACCATAGTCACTGCCCCGTCATGAATACTCCATGTTTGTTTTTTCGTTTTACGGCCAAAAAACTACAATTCTACCTAATTCCCATATTGTCGTGTGCTATAGCCCACGCCTTCCGAGTAGGCCCGGGCCCCCTAGAAAAGCGGATCGCTTAAAAGATTTTCGGGCCATCAAATATGACCTAAGGAACCATAGTCACCACCTCGTCATGACTGCTCCTCATTGTTTTGCGTTTTATGGCCAAAACACTAGAATTCAGCCCGATTCCCATATTTTCGTGTGCTATAGCCCACGCTTTTCGAGTGGGTTGGGCCCCCCAGAACCGGAATGCCTAAAACTTTCCGGGCCATAAAATACTACCTAAGTAACCATAGTCACCGCCCCTCTATGACCGTTCCTCGTTTATTTGAGTTTTACGGACAAAAAACTAGAATTCCGCCTGATTCCCTTATTTTCGTGTGCTATAGCCCACGCCTTCCGAGTGGGCCCGGGCCCCCCATCATCGGATCGCGTAAAAAAATTTTAGGAAATCAAATATGACCTAAGGAACCATAGTCACCACCCTGTCATGACTGCTCCTTGTTGTTTTGCGTCTTACGGCCAAAGAACTAGAATTCCGCCTGATTCCCATATTTTCGTGTGCTATAACCCACGCCTTCCGAGTGGGCCCGGGCCCCCCATCATCGGATTGCCTAAAATTTTTTCGGGCCATAAAATACGACCTAAGGAACCATAGTCATCACCCAGTCATGACTGCTCCTTGTTGTTTTGCGTCTTACGGCTAAAAAACTAGAAATCTTCCCGATTCCCATATTTTCATGTGCTATAGCTCACGCCTTCCGTGTGGGTCCGGTCCTTCGGAACCCAATCACCTAAAATCATTCTGGGCCATCAAATACGACCTAAGGAACCATAGTCACCGCCCCGTCATGACTGTTCCTTATTGTTTTGCATTTTACGGCCAAAAAACTTGAATTGTTCCCGATTCCCATATTTTCGTGTGCTATATAACCCATGCTTTCTGAGTGGGCTCGGGCCCCCCAAAACCGAATTGCCTAAACATTTTCCGAGCCATCAAATATGACCTAAGGAATCATAGTCACTGCCCCGCCATGACCGTTCCTCATGTTTTTGCATTTTAAGGCAAAAAAACTAGAATTCCGCCCGATACCCATATTTTCGTGTGCTATAGCCCACACCTTCCGAGTGGGCCCGGGCCCCCCATCATCGGATCGCCTAAAATTTTTTCAGGCCATCAAATATAACCTAAGGAACCATAGTCACCACCCTGTCATGAATGCTCCTTGTTTTTTTGCGTCTTACGGCCGAAAAACTAGAATTTCGCCCGATTCCCATATTTTCGTGTGCTATAGCCCACGCCTTCCGAGTGGGCCCGGGCCCCATCATCGGATCGCCTAAAAATTTTTCGGGCCATAAAGTATGACCTAAGGAACCATAGTCATCACCCTGTCATGACTGCACCTTGTTTTTTTGCGTCTTACGACCATAAAACTAGAAATCTTCCTCATTCCCATAATTTCGTGTGCTATAGCCCACCCCTTCCGAGTTGGCCCGGGCCCCCTAGAAATGTGGATCGCTTAAAACTTTTCCAGGCCATCAAATACGACATAAGGAACCATAGTCACTGCCCCGTCATGACTGCTCCTCATTGTTTTGCGTTTTACGGCCAAAAAACTAGAATTCCGGCCGATTCCCATATTTTCATGTGCTATAGACCACGCCTTCCGAGTAGGCTCGGGCCTTCAAGAACTGGGTCACCTAAAAAATTTTCGGGCAATCAAATACCACCTAAGGAACCATAGTCATCGCCTTGCCATAACCGTTCAACGTTTATTTGCGTTTTACGACCAAAAAGCTAGAATTCCGCTCGATTCCCATATTTTCGTGTGCTATTTCCTAGTGGGCATCAAAACATTTTCCGCCCGATTGCTTAAAATGTTTCCGGGATGTCAAAAATGACCTAAGGAACCATAGTCAACCCCCCGCCATGACCGCTCCTTGTTTGTTTTATGCGTTTTACCGCCAAATAACTAGAATTCCGCCCGATTCCCATATTTTCATGTGCTATAGCCAACGCCTTCCGAGTGGGCCCGTGCCCTCCAGAACCGGATACCTAAATTTTTTTCGGGCCATCAAATACGACCTAAGGAACCATAGTCACTGCCCCATCATGACTACTCCTTATTTCTTTGAGTTTTACTGCCAAAATATTAGAATTCAGCCCGATTCCCATATTTTCGTGTGCTATAGACCACGCCTTCCGAGTGGGCTCGGGCCATCAAATACAACCCTAAAAAATTTTCGGGCCATCAAATACAACCTAAGTAACCATATTCATCACCTTGCCATGACCGTTCCTCGTTTACTTGCGTTTTATGGCCAAAACACTAGAATTCTGCCCGATTCTCATATTTGCGTGTGCTACATCCCAGTGGGCAGGGCCCCCGAACACGGATCACCTAAAATGTTTCCGGGCCATCAAAAATGACCTAAGGAACAATAGTCACCGCCCTGCAATGACCGTTCCTCGTTTATTTGCGTTTTACGGCCAAAAACTAGAATTTCGCCCGATTCCCATATTTTCGTGTGCTATATCCCACGCATTCCGAGTGGGCTCGGGGCCCCCGAAACCAAATCGCCTAAACTTTTTCCGAGCAATCAAATACAACCTAAGGAATCATAGTCACTGCCCCGCCATGACCGTTCCTCGTATTTTTGCATTTTAAGGCAAAGAAACTAGCATTCCGCCCGATTCCAATATTTTTGTGTGCGATATAGCCCACGCATTCCGAATGGGCCCGGGCTCCCCAGAATCGGATCGCCTAAAAATTTTTCGGGCCATTAAATACGACCTAAGCAACCATAGTCACTGCCCCATCATGACTACTCCATGTTTTTGTTTTGCATTTTACGGCCAAAAAACTAGAATTCTACCTGATTCCCATATTGTCGTGTACTATAGCCCACGCCTCCGAGTGGGTCGGGCCCCCCAGAACCGGATCGCCTAAAATTTTTCCGGGCCATCAAATACGACCTAAGGAACCATAGTCACCGCTCTTCCTTGACTGTTCCTCATTTATTTGTGTTTTACGGACAAAAAACTAGAATTCCGCCCGATTCCCATATTTTCGTGTTCTATAGCCCACGCCTTCTGAGTGGGCCCGGGCCCCCTAGAAAAGCGGATCGCCTAAAAAATTTTCGGGCCATCAAATATGACCTAAGGAACCATATTCACTGCCCCGTCATGACTGGTCCTTGTTTTCTTGTGTCTTACGGCCAAAAAACTAGAATTCCGCCCGATTCCCATATTTTCGTGTGCTATAGCCCACACCTTCGGAGTGGGCCCGGGCCCCCCATCATCGGATCACCTAAAAACTTTTTGGGCCATCAAATACGACCTAAGGAACCATAGTCATCACCCTGTCATAACTGCTCCTTGTTGTTTTACGTCTTACAGCCAAAAAACTAGAAATCTTCCCGATTCCCATAGTTTCGTGTGCTATAGCCCACGCCTTTCGAGTTGACTCGGGCCCCCTAGAAAAGCGGATCGCTTATAAATTTTCTGGGCCATCAAATACGACCTAAGGAACAACAGTCACCGCCCCGTCATGACTGCTCCTCATGTTTTTGCATTTAATGGCCAAAAAACTAGAATTCCGCCCGATTCACATATTTTCGTGTGCTATATCCCACGCATTCCGAGTGGGCTCGGGCCCCCTGAAACCGAATCGCCTAAACTTTTTCCGAGCCATCAAATACGACCTAAGGAATCATAGTCACTACCCCGCCATGACCGTTCCTCATTTGTTTGCATTTTAAGGCAAAAAAACTAGAATTCCGCCCGATTCCAATATTTTTGTGTGCGATACAGCCCACGCCTTCTGAGTGGGCCCGGGTTCCCCAGAATTGGATCGCCTAAAAATTTTTCGGGCCATTAAATATGACCTAGGCAACCATAGACACTGCCCCGTCATGACTACTCCATTTTTGTTTTTGCGTTTTATGGCCAAAAAACTAGAATTCTACCTAATTCCCATATTGTCGTGTGCTATAGCCCACGCCTCCGAGTGGGTCTGGCCCCCAGAACCGGATCGCCTTAAATTTTTTCCGGGCCATCAAATACGACCTAAGGAACCATAATCACCACCCTTCCTTGACCGTTCCTCGTTTATTTGAGTTTTACCGACAAAAAACTAGAATTCTGCCTAATTCCCATATTTTCGTGTGCAATAGCCCGCGCCTTCCGATTGGGCCTGGGCCCCCTAAAAAAGCGGATCGCTTAAAAATTATCCGGACCATCAAATACGACATAAGGAACCATAGTCACCGCCCCATCATGACTGCTCCTCATTGTTTTGCGTTTTACGGCCAAAAAACTAGAATTCTGGCCGATTCCCATATTTTCATGTGCTATAGCCCACGCCTTCCGGGTAGGCTCGGGCCCCCCAGAACTGGGTCGCCTTAAATTTTTTCGGGCAATCAAATACCACCTAAGGAACCATAGTCATCGCCTCGCCATAACCGTTCAGCATTTATTTGAGTTTAACGGCCAAAAAGCTAGAATTTCGCCCGATTCCCATATTTTCGTGTGCTACTTCCCAGTGGGCATCAAAACATTTTCCGTCCGATCGCTTAAAATGTTTCCGGGCCATCAAAAATGACCTAAGGAACCATATTCTACCCCCCGCCATGACCGCTCCTTGTTAGTTTTTTGCGTTTTATTGCCAAAAAAACTAGAATTCCGCCCGATTCCCATATTTTCATGTGCTATAGCCAACGCCTTCCGAGTGGCCCCGTGCCCCCAGAACCGGATCACCTAAATTTTTTTGCTGGCCATCAAATACGACCTAAGGAACCATAGTCACCGCCCCGTCATGACTACTCCTCATTTCTTTGAGTTTTACTGCCAAAAAACTATAATTCTGCCCGATTCCCATATTTTCATGTGCTATAGACCACGCCTTCCGAGTGGGTCTGCCCCCCCAGAATCGGATCGCCTAAAATTTTTTTGGGCCATCAAATACAACCTAAGGAACCATATTCATCACCTTTCCATGATCGTTCCTCGTTTATTTGCGTTTTATGGCAAAAAAACTAGAATTTTGCCCGATTCTTATATTTTCGTGTGCTACATCCCAGTGGGCAGGGCCCCCGGACACGGATCACCTAAAATGTTTCTGGGCCATCCAAAATGACCTAAGGAAAAATAGTCATTGCCCTGCAATGACCGTTCCTTGTTTATTTGTGTTTTACGGCCAAAAACTAGAATTCCGCCCAATTCCCATATTTTCGTGTGCTATATCCCACGCATTCCGAGTGGGCTCGGGCCCCCCGAAACCAAATCGCCTAAACTTTTTCCGAGCCAACAAATACGACCTAAGAAATCATAGTCACTGCCCCACCATGACCGTTCCTCGTTTTTTTGCATTTTAAGGCCAAAAAACTAGAATTCCGCCTGATTCCAATATTTTTGTGTGTGATATAGCCCAAGCCTTCGAGTGGACCCGGGCTCCCCAGAATCGGATCGCCCAAAAAATTTTCGAGCCATTAAATATGACCTAAGCAACCATAGTCACTGCCCCATCATGACTACTCCATGTTTTTTGTTTTTTACATTTTACGGCCAAAAAACGAGAATTCTACCTGATTCACATATTGTCGTGTGCTATAGCCCACGCCTCCGAGTGGGTCGGGCGCCCCAGAACCGGATCACTTAAAATTTTTTCGGGCCATCAAATTCGACCTAAGGAACCATAGTCACCGCCCTTCCTTGACCATTCCTCGTTTATTTGAGTTTTACGGACAAAAAACTAGAATTCCGCCTGATTCCCATATTTTCGTGTGCTATAGCCCACGCCTTCTGAGTGGGCCCGGGCCCCCTAGAAAAGCGGATCGTTTAAAAAAAATTTGGGACATCAAATATGACCTAAGGAACCATATTCACCGCCCCTTCATGACTGGTCCTTGTTTTCTTGCGTCTTACGGCCAAAAAACTAGAATTCCGCCCGATTCCCATATTTTCATGTGCTATAGCCCACACCTTCGGAGTGGGCCCGGACCCCCCATCATCGGATCGCCTAAAATTTTTTCGGGTCATCAAATACGACCTAAGGAACCATAGTCATCTCCCTGTCAAAACTGCTCCTTGTTGTTTTACGTCTTACAGCCAAAAAACTAGAAATCTTCCCGATTCCCATAGTTTCGTGTGCTATAGCCCACGGCTTCCGAGTTGGCCCGGGCCCCCTAGAAAAGCGGATCGCTTAAAATTTTTTTGGGTCATCAATTACGACCTAAGGAACCATAGTCACCGCCCCGTCATGACTGCTCCTCATGTTTTTGCATTTTATAGCCAAAAAACTAGAATTCCGCCGGATTCACATATTTTCGTGTGCTATATCCCACGCATTACGAGTGGGCTCGGGCCCCCCGAAACCTAATCGCCTAAACTTTTTCCGAGCCATCAAATACGACCTAAGGAATCATAGTCACTGCCCCGCCATGACCGTTCCTTGTTTTTTTGCATTTTAAGGCAACAAAACTAGAATTCCGTCCGATTCCAATATTTTTGTGTGCGATATAGCCCATGCCTTCCGAGTGGGCCCGGGCTCCCCAGAATCGGATCGCCTAAAAAATTTTCGGGCCATTAAATATGACCTAAGCAACCATAGTCACTGCCCCGTCATGACTACTCCATTTTTGTTTTTGCGTTTTACGGCCAAGAAACTAGAATTCTACCTGATTCCCATATTGTCGTGTGCTATAGCCCACGCCTCCGAGTGGGTCTGGCCCCCCAGAACCGGATCGCCTAAAATTTTGCCAGGCCATCAAATACGACCTAAGGAACCATAGTCACCGCCCTTTCTTGACCGTTCCTCGTTTATTTGAGTTTTACGGAAAAAAAACTAGAATTCCGCCCGATTCCCATATTTTCGTGTGCTATAGCACACGCCTTCCGAGTGGGCTCGGGCCCCCTAGAAAAGCGGATCGCTTAAAAAATTTTCGGGCCATCAAATACGACATAAGGAACCATAGTCACCGCCCCATCATGACTGCTCCTCATTGTTTTGCGTTTTACGGCCAAAAAACTAGAATTCCGGCCGATTCCCATATTTTCATTTTCCATAGCCCACGCCTTCCGGGTAGGCTCGGGCCCCCCAGAATTGGGTCACCTAAAATTTTTCCGGGCAATCAAATACCACCTAAGGAACCATAGTCATCGCCTCGCCATAGTTTATGGCCAAAAAACTAGAATTCTACCCGATTCTCATATTTTCGTGTGCTACATCCCAGTGGTCAGGGCCCCCGGACACGGATCACCTAAAATGTTTTCGGGCCATCAAAAATGACCTAAGGAAAAATAGTCATCGCCCGGCAATGACCGTTCCTCGTTTATTTGCGTTTTACGGCCAAAAACTAGAATTCCGCCCGATTCCCATATTTTCGTGTGCTATATCCCACGCATTCCGAGTGGGCTCATGCCCCCCGAAACCGAATCACCTAAACTTTTGCCGAGCCATCAAATACGACCTAAGGAATCATAGTCACTACCCCGCTGTGACCGTTCCTCATTTCTTTGCATTTTAAGGCAAAAAAACTAGAATTCCGCCCGATTCCAATATTTTTGTGTGCGATATAGCCCACGCCTTCTGAGTGGGCCCGGGCTCACTAGAATCGGATCGCCTAAAACATTTTCGGGCCATTAAATATGACCTAAGCAACCATAGTCACTTCCCCATCATGACTACTCCATTTGTTTTTTTGCGTTTTATGGCCAAAAAACTAGAATTCTACCTGATTCCCATATTGTCGTGTGCTATAGCCCACGCCTTCGAGTGGGTTGGGCGCCCCAGAACCGGATCGCCTAAAATTTTTTCGGGCCATCAAATACGACCTAAGGAACCATAGTAACCGCCCTTCCTTGACCGTTCCTCGTTTATTTGAGTTTTACGGAGAAAAAACTAGAATTTCGCCCGATTCCCATATTTTCGTGTGCTATAGCCCATGCCTTCTGAGTGGGCCCGGGCCCCTTAGAAAAGCGGATCGCTTAAAAAAATTTTGGGCCATCAAATATGACCTAAGGAACCATAGTCACCGCCCTGTAATGACTGGTCCTTGTTTTCTTGCGTCTTACGACCAAAAAACTGGAATTCCGCCCGATTCCCATATTTTCGTGTGCTATAGCCCACACCTTCGGAGTGGGCCCGGGCCCCCCATCATCGGATCGCCTAAAATTTTTTCGGGCCATCAAATACGACCTAAGGAACCATAGTCATCACCCTTTCATAACTGCTCCTTGTTGTTTTACGTCTTACTGCCAAAAAACTAGAAATCTTCCCAATTCCCATAGTTTCGTGTGCTATAGCCCATGCCTTTCGAGTTGGCCCGGGCCCCCTAGAAAAGCGGATCGCTTAAAAAGTTTTTGGGCCATCAAATACGACCTAAGGAACCATAGTCACCGCCCCGTCATGACTGCTCCTCATGTTTTTGCATTTTATGGCCAAAAAACTAGAATTCCGCCGGATTCACATATTTTCGAGTGCTATATCCCACGCATTCCGAGTGGGCTCGGGCTCCCCGAAACCGAATCTCCTAAACTTTTTCCGAGCCATCAAATACGACCTAAGGAATCATAGTCACTGCCCCGCCATGACCGTTCCTCATTTTTTTGCATTTTAAGGCAAAAATACTAGAATTCCGCCCGATTCCAATATTTTTGTGTGCGATATAGCCCACGCCTTCCGAGTGGGCCCGGGCTCCCTAGAATCGGATCGCCTAAAAAATTTTCGGGCCATTAAATATGACCTAAGCAACCATAGTCACTTCCCCATCATGACTACTCCATTTGTTTTTTTTGCATTTTACGTCAAAAAACTAGAATTCTACCTGATTCCCATATTGTCGTGTGCTATAGCCCACGCCTCTGAGTGGGTCTGGCCCCCCAGAACCGGATCTCCTTAAAAATTTTCCAGGCCATAAAATACGACATAAGGAACCATAGTCACCGCCCCATCATGACTGCTCCTCATTGTTTTGCGTTTTACGGCCAAAAAACTAGAATTCCGGCCGATTCCCATATTTTCATGTGCTATAGCCCACGCCTTCCGGGTAGGCTCGGGCCCCCTAGAACTGGGTCGCCTAAAATTTTTTCGGGCAATCAAATACCACCTAAGGAACCATAGTCATCGCCTCGCCATAACTGTTCAACATTTATTTGAGTTTTACGGCCAAAAAGCTAGAATTTCGCCCAATTCCCATATTTTCGTGTGCTACTTCCCAGTGGGCATCAAAACATTTTCCGCCCGATCGCTTAAAATGTTTCCGGGCCATCAAAAATGACCTAAGGAACCATAGTCAACCCCCCGCCATGACCGCTCCTTGTTTGTTTTTTGCGTTTTACAGCCAAAAAAACTAGAATTCCGCCCGATTCTCATATTTTCATGTGCTATAGCCAACGCCTTCCGAGTGGGCCCGTGCCCCCAGAACCGGATCACCTAAATTTTTTTCGGGCCATCAAATATGACCTAAGGAATCATAGTCACCGCCCCGTCATGACTACTCCTCATTTCTTTGAGTTTTACTGCCAAAAAACTAGAATTCTGTCCGATTCCCATATTTTCGTGTGCTATAGACCACGCCTTCCGAGTGGGTCGGGCCCCCCAGAATCGGATCGTCTAAAATTTTTTCGGGCCATCAAATACAGCCTAAGGAACCATATTCATAACCTTTCCATGACCGTTCCTCGTTTATTTACGTTTTATGGCCAAAAAACTAGAATTCTGCCCGATTCTCATATCTGCGTGTGCTACATCCCAGTGGGCAGGGCCCCCGGACACGGATCACCTAAATTGTTTCCGGGCCATCAAAAATGACCTAAGGAAAAATAGTCACCGCCCTGCAATGACCGTTCCCCATTTATTTGCATTTTACGGCCAAAAACTAGAATTTCGCCTGATTCCCATATTTTCGTGTGCTATATCCCACGCATTCCGAGTGGGCTCGGGCCCCCCGAAATCGAATCGCCTAAAATTTTTTCGAGCCATCAAATACGACCTAAGGAATCATAGTCACTGGCCCGCCATGACCATTCCTTATGTTTTTGCATTTTAAGACAAAAAAACTAGAATTTTGCCCGATTCCAATATTTTTGTATGCGATATAGCCCACGCCTTCCGAGTGGGCCCGGGCTCCCCAGAATCAGATCGCCAAAAATATTTTCGGGCCATTAAATACGACCTAAGTAACCATAGTCACTGCCCCATCATGACTACTCCATGATTTGTTTTTGCGTTTTACGGCCAAAAAACTAGAATTCTACCTGATTCCCATATTGTCGTGTGCTATAGCGCACGCCTCCGAGTGGGTCGGGCGCCCCAGAACCGGATCGCCTAAAATTTTTCTGGTCCATCAAATACGACCTAAGGAACCATAGTCACCGCCCTTCCTTGACCGTTCCTTGTTTATTTGAGTTTTACGGACAAAAAACTAGAATTCCGCCCGATTCCCATATTTTCGTGTGCTATAGCCCACGCCTTCTGAGTGGGCCCGGGCCCCCTAAAAAAGCGGATCGCTTAAAAAAATTTTGGGCCATCAAATATGATCTAAGGAACCATAGCCATCGCCCCGTCATGACTGGTCCTTGTTTTCTTGCATCTTACGGCCAAAAAACTAGAATTCGTCCGATTCCCATATTTTCGTGTGCTATAGCCCACACCTTCGGAGTGGGCCCGGGCCCCCCATCATCGGATCGCCTAAAATTTTTTTGGGCCATCAAATACGACCTAAGGAACCATAGTCATCACCCTGTCATAACTGCTCCTTGTTGTTTTACGTCTTACAGCCAAAAAACTAGAAATCTTCCCGATTCCCATAGTTTCGTGTGTTATAGCCCACACCTTCCGAGTTGGCCCGGGCCCCCTAGAAAAGCGGATCGCTTAAAAAAATTTCGGGCCATCAAATACGACCTAAGGAACCATAGTCACCGCCCCGTCATAACTGCTCCTCATGTTTTTGAATTTTATGGCCAAAAAACTAAAATTTCGCCGGATTCACATATTTTCGTGTGCTACATCCCACGCATTCCGAGTGGGCTCGGGCCCCCCGAAACCGAATCGCCTAAACATTTTCCGAACCATCAAATACGACCTAAGGAATCATAGTCGCTGCCCCACCATGACCGTTCCTCGGTTTTTTGCATTTTAAGGCAAAAAAACTAGAATTCCACCCGATTCCAATATTTTTGTGTGTGATATAGCCCACGCCTTCCGAGTTGGCCCGGGCTCCCCAGAATCGGATCGCCTAAAAAAATTTCGGGCCATTAAATACGACCTAAGCAACCAAAGTCACTGCCCCGTCATGACTACTCCATTTTTGTTTTTGCGTTTTACGGCCAAAAAACTAGAATTCTACCTGATTCCCATATTGTCGTGTCCTATAGCCCACGCCTCAAAGTGGGTCGGGCCCCCTAGAATCGGATCTCCTAAAGTTTCCCGGGCCATCAAATACGACCTAAGGAACCATAGTCACTGCCCTTCCTTGACCGTTCCTTGTTTATTTGAGTTTTACCGACAAAAAACTAGAATTCCGCCCGATTCCCATATTTTCGTGTGCTATAGCCCACGCCTTACGAGTGGGCCCGGGCCCCTTAGAAAAGCGGATCGCTTAAAAATTTTCTGGGCCATCAAATATGACATAAGGAACCATAGTCATCGCCTCACCATAACCGTTCAGCGTTTATTTGAGTTTTACGGCCAAAAAGCTAGAATTTCGCCAAATTCCCATATTTTCGTGTGCTACTTCCCAGTGGGCATCAAAACATTTTCCGCCCGATCGCTTAAAATGTTTCCGGGCCATCAAAAATGACCTAAGGAACCATAGTCAACCCCCCGCCATGACCGCTCCTTGTTTGTTTTTTGCTTTTAACGACCAAAAAACTAGAATTCCGCCCGATTCCCATATTTTCGTGCGCTCTAGCCCATGCCTACCGAGTGGGCCCGGGCCCCCCGTACCCCGATCTCCTAAACTTCTTCCGAGCCATCAAATCGACCTAAGGAACCATAGTCACCGCCCCATCATGACTACTCCTCATTTCTTTGAGTTTTACTGCCAAAAAACTAGAATTCTGCCTGATTCCCATATTTTCGTGTGCTATAGACCACGCCTTCCGAGTGGGTCGAGCCCCCCAGAACCGGATCGCCTAAAATTTTTTCGGGCCATCAAATACAACCTAAGGAACCATATTCATCACCTTGCCATGACCGTTCCTCGTTTATTTGCGTTTTATGGCCAAAAAACTAGAATTCTGCCCGATTCTCGTATTTTCGTGTGCTACATCCCAGTGGGCAGGGCCCCCGGACACGGATCACCTAAAATGTTTCCGGGCCATCAAAAATGACCTAAGGAACAATAGTCACCGCCTGCAATGACTGTTCCTCGTTTATTTGCGTTTTACGGCCAATAACTAGAATTCCGCCCGATTCCCATATTTTCGTATGCTATATCCCATGCATTCCGAGTGGGCTCGGGTCCCCCGAAACCGAATTGCCTAAACTTTTTTCGAGCCATCAAATACGACCTAAGGAATCATAGTCACTGCCCCGCCATGACCGTTCCTCGTTTTTTTGCATTTTAAGGAAAAACAACTAGAATTCCGCCCGATTCCAATATTTTTGTGTGTGATATAGCCCATGCCTTCCGAGTAGGCCCGGGCTCCCCAGAATCAGATCGCCTAAAATATTTTCGGGCCATTAAATACGACCTAAGCAACCATAGTCATTGCCCCATCATGACTACTCCATTTTTTTTTTGCGTTTTACGGCCAAAAAACTAGAATTCTACCTGATTCCCATATTGTCGTGTGCTATAGCCCACACCTCCGAGTGGGTCAGGCCCCCCAGAATAGGATCGCCTAAAATTTTTCCGGGCCATCAAATACAACCTAAGGAACCATAGTCACCGCCCTTCCTTGACCGTTCCTCGTTTATTTGAGTTTTACAGATAAAAAACTAGAATTCCGCCCGATTCCCATATTTTCGTGTGCTATATAGCCCACGCCTTCCGAGTGGGCTCGGGGCCCCTAGAAAAGCGGATCGCTTAAAAATTTTCCAGGCCATCAAATATGACCTAAGGAACCATAGACACCGCCCCGTCATGACTGGTCCTTTTTTTCTTGCGTCTTACGGCCAAAAAACTAGAATTCCACCCGATTCCCATATTTTCGTGTGCTATAGCCCACACCTTCGTAGTGGGACCGGGCCCCCCCTTCATCGGATCACCTAAAATTTTTTCGGGCCATCAAATACGACCTAAGGAACCATAATCATCACACTGTCATAACTAATCCTTGTTGTTTTACGTCTTACAGCCAAAAAACTAGAAATCTTCCCGATTCCCATAGTTTCGTGTGTTATAGCCCACGCCTTCCGAGTTGGCCCGGGCCCCCTAGAAAAGCGGATCGCTTAAAAAAATTTTGGACCATCAAATACGACCTAAGGAACCATAGTCACTGCCCCGTCATGACTGCTCCTCATGTTTTTGCATTTTATGGCCAAAAAACTAGAATTCCGCCCGATTCAAATATTTTCTTCTGCCATAGCCCACGCCTTCCGAGTGGGCCGGACCCCCAGAACCGGATCACCTAAAAAGTTTTCAGGCCATAAAATATGATCTAAGGAACCATAGTCAATGCCCCGTCATGACTGCTCCTCATTTCTTTGTGTTTTACGGCCAAAAAACTAGAATTCTGCCCGATTCCCATATTTTCGTGTGCTATAGACCACGCCTTCTGAGTGGGTCGGGCACCCAGAACTGGGTTGCCTAAAAATTTTTCGGGCCATCAAATACAACCTAAGGAAACATAGCCATCGCCTCGCAATAATCGTTCCTCGTTTAATTGCGTTTTACGGCCAAAAAGCTAGAATTCTGCCCGATTCCCATATTTTCGTACGCTATATCCCAGTGGGCCCGGGCCCCCCGGAACCGTATTGCCTAAAAAATTTTCGGGCCATCAAATACAACCTAAGGAACCATAGTCAACGCCCCATCATGCATGCTCCTCGTTGTTTTCCATTTTTACGGCCAACAAACTAGAATTGTGCCTGATTCCCATATTTTCGTGTGCTATAGCCCACGCATACCGAGTGGGCCCAGGCCCCTAGACCCGAATCATCTAAAAATTTTCTAGGCCATCAAATAAGACCTAAGGAACCATAGTCACCGCCCTGTCATGACCGCTCCTTGTTGTTTTGCATTTTACATCCAAAAAACTAGAATTTCGCTTGATTCTCATATTTTCGTGTGCTATATAGCCCACGCCTTCCGAGTGGGCCCGGTCCCCCCTGAACTGGATCGCTTAAAATTTTTCCGGGCCATCCAATATGACCTAAGGAACCATAGTCACTGCCCCGTCATGATTGCTCCTCATTTCTTTGTGTTTTACGGCCAAAAAACTAGAATTCCGTCTAATTCTCATATTTTCGTGTGTTATAGCCCATGCCTTCCGAGTGGGTCAGGCCCCCCAGAACCGGATCGCCTAAACTTTTTCCAGGCCATCAAATACGACCTAAGGAACCATAGTCATCACCCCGTCATGACTGCTCCTCATTTATTTGCGTTTTATGGCCAAAAAACTAGAATTCCGCCCGATTCCCATATTTTAGTGTGCTATAGCCCACGCCGTCCGAGTGGGTCGGGCCCCCCAGAACCGGATTGCCTAAATTTTTTTCGAGCAATCAAATACAACCTAAGGAACCATAGTCATTGCCCCTCCATGACCGTTCCTCGTTTATTTGTTTTTTACGGCCAAAAAACTAGAATTCCACTCGATTCCCATATTTTTCGTGTGCTATAGCCCACGCTTTCCGAGTGGGCCCAAGCCCCCATCATCGGATCGCCTAAAATTTTTTTGGGCCATTAAATACAACCTAAGGAACCATAGTCACCACCCTGTCATGACGACTCCTAGTTGTTTGCTTCCTGCGCCTGATTCCCATATTTTCGTGTGCTATAGCCTACGCCTTCTGAGTGGGCCCGGGCTCCAAGAAAAGCGGATCGCTTAAACATTTTTTCGGGCGATCAAATATGACCTAAGGAACCATAGTCACCGCCCCTTCATGACCGTTCCTCGTTTGTTTTGCATTTTATGGCCAAAAAACTAGAATTCCGCCCGATTCCCATATTTTCGTGTGCTATAGCCCACACATTCCGAGTGGGCCCGGGCCCCTGGAACCGGATCGCCTGAAAGTTTTTCGGGCCATCAAATATGACCTAAGGAACAATAGTCACCTCCCTGTCATGACCGCTCCACACCTTCCGAGTGGGCCCGAGCCAACCGGACCCCGATCGCCTAAAATTCTTCTAGGCCATCAAATACGACTTAAGGAACCAAAGTCACCGCCCCGCAATGGCCATTTTATGGCCAAACAAATATAATTCCACCTGATTCCCATATTTTCGTGTGCTATAGCCCACGCCTTCCGAGTGGGCACGGGCCCCCGGACCTCGATCCCCTAAAACCTTTTTCGGGCCATGAAATACGACCTAAGGAACCACAGTTACCGCCCCGTCATGACTTCTCCTCGTATTTTTTGCGTTTTATGGCTAAAAAAGTAGAATTCTGCCCGATTCCCATATTTTCGTGTGCTATAGCCAATGCATTCCAAGTGGTCCCGGGCCTCCCAGACCCAGATCGCCTAAAAAGTTTTTCTGGGCCATCAAATATGACCTAAGGAACCATAGTCGTTACCCCGCCATGACCGTTCCTCATTTTTTACGTTTGACGGTAAAAAAACTAGAATTCTGCCCGATTCCCATATTTTCGTATGCAATAGCCCACGCCTTCCGAGTGGGTCAAGCCCCCAAAAATCGGATCGCCTAAAATTTTTCCGGGCCATCAAATACAACCTAAGGAACCATAGTCACCGCCCCATCATGACCGTTCCTCGTTTATTTGCGTTTTACGGCAAGAAAACTAGAATTCCGCCCGATTTCAAAATTTTCGTGTTCTATAGCACACGCCTTCCCAGTGGGCAGGGCCCCCCAGACTCGGATCGCCTAAAATTTTTTCGGGCCATCAAAAACAACATAAGGAAAAATAGTCACCACCCGCCATGACCTTTCCTCATTTTTTACGTTTTACAGCCAAAAAACTAGAATTCTGCCCGATTCCCATATTTTCATGTGCTATTGCCCACGCCTTCTGAGTGGGCCCGGGCCCCCAGACCCAAATCGCCTAAAAATAATTTTTCGATCCATCAAATACGACATAAGGAACCATAGTCCCCGCCCCGTCATGACTGCTCCTCGTGGTTTTGCATTTTATGGCAAAAAAATAGAATTCCACCTGATTCCCATATTTTCGTGTGCTATAGCACACGCCTTCTGAGTGGGCCCGGGCTCCCTAGAATCAATTAGCCAAAATTTTTTCCGACCCATCAAATACGACCTAAGGAACCATAGTCACCCCCCGCCATGACTACTCCTCGGTGTTTTGCATTTTACGGCCAACAAACTAGAATTCAGTACATTTTCTTGTGCTATAGCCCACGCCTTCTGAGTGGGCTCGCGCCCCCGGTACCGGATTGCCTAAAAGTTTTTCGGGCCATCAAATATGACCTATGGAACAATAGTCACTACACCGTAATGACTGCTCCTTGTTGTTTTGCGTTTTACGGCAAAAAAGTAAAATTCTACCTAATTACCATATTTTCATGTGCTATAGCCCATGCCTTCGGTGATCGGGGTCTGGGTGGCCCGGACCCACTCGGAAGGCAAGGGCTATAGCACACGAATATATGGGAATTGGGTGGAATTCTAGTTTTTTGGCCGTAAAATGCAAAAAATGAGGAACGGTCATGGAGGGGTGGTGACTATGGTTCCTTAGGTCATATTTGATAGCCCAGAAATATTTTAGGCGATCGGGGTCCGAGGGGCCCGGAACCCACTAGGAAGGCGTAGGCTATAGCACACGAATATATGGGAATTGGGCGGAATTCTAGTTTTTTGGCCATAAAACGCGAAACAACGAGGAACGGCCATGGCGGGGCAGTGACTATGGTTCCTTAGGTCATATTTGATAGCTTGGAATAATGTTAGGCAATTGGGGTCGGGGGGCTCGGACCCACTCGGAAGGCATGGGATATAGCACACGAAAATATGGGAATCGGGCAAAATTCTAGTTTTTTGGTCGTAAAAGGCAAAACAACGAGGAACGTTCATGGAAGAGCGGTGACTATGGTTCCTTAGGTCATATTTAATATCCCGGAAAAATTTTAGGCGATCGGGGTCCGGGGAGACCAGACCCACTAGGAAGGCATGGGCTATATATAACACACGAATATATAGGCATCGGGCGGAATTCTAGTTTTTTTCTCGTAAAATGCAAAATAACGAGGAACGGCCATGGCAGGGCAGTGACTATGGTTCCTTAGGTCGTATTTGATGGCCTGGAAAAATGTTAGGCAATTCGGTTTTGGGGGACCCGGGCCCACTCGGAAGGAGTGGGCTAGAGCACACGAAAATATGGGAATCGGGCGGAATTCTAGTTTTTTGGTCGTAAAAAGCAAAACAACGAGGAACGGTCATGGCAGGGAGGTGACTATGGTTCCTTAGGAACTATTGGATGACCCAAATAAATTTTAGGCGATCGGGGTCCGGGGGGCCCGGACCCACTCGAAAGGCGTGGGCTTAGCACACAAAAATATAGGAATCGGGCGGGGCGGTGACTATGGTTCCTTAGGTCATATTTAATAGCCCGAAAATATTTTAGGCGATCGGGGTCCGGGGGGCCCGGAACCCACTAGGAAGGCGTGGGCTATAGCACACGAATATATGGGAATCGGGCGAAATTCTAGTTTTTTGGCCATAAATTGCAAAACAGCGAGGAACGACCATGGCAGGGCGGTGACTATGGTTCCTTAGGTCATATTTGATAGCCTGGAAAAATGTTAGGTAATCGGGGTTCGGGGGCTAGGACCCACTCGGAAGGCATGGGCTATAGCACACGAAAAAATGGGAATCGGGCAAAATTCTAGTTTTTTGATTGTAAAAAGCAAAACAACGAGGAACGGTCAGGGCAGGGTGGTGACTATGGTTCCTTAGGTCGTATTTGATAGCCCAAAAATTTTTTAGGTGATCGGGGTCCGGAGGGCCCGGACCCACTAGGAAGGCGTGGGCTATATATAGCACAGGAATATATGGGAATCTCGCGGAATTATAGTTTTTTACCGTAAAACGCAAAACAACGAGGAACGGCCATAGCGGGGTGGTGACTATGATTCCTTAGGTCGTATTTGATGGCCTGGAAAAGTGTTAGGCAATCCGATTTCGGGTGACCCGGGCCCACTCGGAAGGCTTGGGCTAGAGCACACAAAAATATGGGAATCGGGCGGAATTCTAATTTTTTGGTCGTAAAAAGCAAAATAACGAGGAACGGTCATGGCGGGGCGGTGACTATGGTTCCTTAGGACGTATTTATTGGCCCAAATAAATTTTAGGTGATCGGCGTCCGTGGGGCCCGGACTCACTCGGAAGGCATGGGCTTAGCACACGAAAATATGGAAATCGGGCGAAATTTTAGTTTTTTGGCCGTAAAACGCAAAACAACGAGGAACGGCCATAGAGGGGCGGTGACTGGTTCCTTAGGTAAGTATTTGATAGCCCGGAAATATTTTAGGCAATCGGGGTCCGGGGGGCCCAGAACCCACTAGGAAGGCGTGGGCTATATATAGCACACGAATATATGGGAATCGGGGGGAATTATAGTTTTTTGGCAGTAAAACGCAAAACAACGAGGAACGGCCATGGCGGAGCGGTGACTATGGTTCCTTAGGTCGTATTTGATGGCCTGGAAAAGTGTTAGGCAATCCGGTTTCGGGTGACCCAGGCCCCCTCGGAAGGCTTGGGCTAGAGCACACGAAAATATGAGAATCGGGCGGAATTCTAGTTTTTTGGTCGTAAAAAGCAAAACAACGAGGAACGGTCATGGCGGGGCGGTGACTATGGTTCCTAAGGACGTATTTGTTGGCCCAAATAAATTTTAGGTGTTCGGGGTCCAGGTGGCCCGGACCCACTCGGAAGGCGTGGGCTATAGTACACGAATATATGGGAATTGGGCGAAATTCTAGTTTTTTGGCCGTAAAATGCAAAAAATGAGGAACGGTCATGGAGGGGCGGTGACTATGGTTCCTTAGGTCATATTTGATAGCCCAGAAATATTTTAGGCGATCGGGGTCCGGGGGCCCGGAACCCACTAGGAAGGCGTAGGCTATAGCACAAGAATATATGGGAATCGGACGGAATTCTAGTTTTTTGGCCGTAAAATGCAAAACAACGAGGAACGGCCATGGCGGGGCGGTGACTATGGTTCCTTAGGTCGTATTTGATAGCCTGGAAAAATTTTAGGCAATTGGGGTCGGGGGGCTCGGACCCACTCGGAAGGCATGGGCTATAGCACACAAAAATATGGGAATCGGGCAAAATTCTAGTTTTTTGGTCGTAAAAGGCAAAACAACGAGGAACGGTCATGGAAGAGCGGTGACTATGGTTCCTTAGGTCGTATTTGATAGCCCGGACAAATTTTAGGGGATCGGGGTTCGGGGGGACTGGACCTACTAGGTAGGCGTGGGCTATATATAGCACACGAATAAATGGGAATCGGGCGAAATTCTAGTTTTTTGGCCGTAAAACACAAAACAACGAGGAACGACCATGGTGGGGCGGTGACTATGGTTCCTTAGGTCGTATTTGATAGCCCAAAAATATTTTAGGCGATCGGGGTCCGGGGGGCCCGGAACCCACTAGGAAGGTGTGGGCTATAGCACACGAATATATAGGAATCAGGCAAAATTCTAGTTTTTTGGCCATAAATTGCAAAATAGCGAGGAACGGCCATGGCAGGGCCGTGACTATGGTTCCTTAGGTCGTATTTGATGGCCTGGAAAAGTGTTAGGCAATTCGGTATTGGGGGCTAGGACCCACTCGGAAGGCTTGGGCTAGAGCACACGAAAATATGGGAATCGGGCGGAATTCTAGTTTTTTGGTCGTAAAAAGCAAAACAACGAGGAACGGTCATGGCAGTGCGATGACTATGGTTCCTTAGGTCGTATTTGATAGCCCGAAAAAAGTTTAGGTGATCGGGGTCCGTAGGGCCCGGACCCACTAGGAAGGCGTGGGCTATATATAGCACACGAATATATGGGAATCTGGCGGAATTATAGTTTTTTTGCCGTAAAACGCAAAACAACGAGGAACGGCCATGGCGGGGCGGTGACTATGATTCCTTAGGTCGTATTTGATGGCCTGGAAAAGTGTTAGGCAATCCGATTTCGGGTGACCCGGGCCCACTCGAAAGGCTTGGGCTAGAGCACACGAAAATATGGGAATCGGGCGGAATTCTAATTTTTTGGTCGTAAAAAGCAAAATAACGAGGAACGGTCATGGCGGGGCGGTGACTATGGTTCCTTAGGACGTATTTATTGGCCCAAATAAATTTTAGGTGATCGGCGTCCGTGGGGCCCGGACTCACTCGGAAGGCATGGGCTTAGCACACGAAAATATGGGAATCAGGCAGAATTTTAGTTTTTTGGCCGTAAAATGCAAAACAACGAGGAACGGCCATAGAGGGGCGGTGACTGGTTCCTTAGGTCGTATTTGATAGCCCGGAAATATTTTAGGCGATCGGGGTCCGGGGGGCCCGGAACCCACTAGGAAGGCGTGGGCTATATATAGCACACGAATATATGGGAATCGGGGGGAATTATAGTTTTTTGGCAGTAAAACGCAAAACAACGAGGAACGGCCATGGCGGAGCGGTGACTATGGTTCCTTAGGTCGTATTTGAAGGCCTGGAAAAGTGTTAAGCAATCCGATTTTGGGTGACCCGGGCCCCCTCGGAAGGCTTGGGCTAGAGCACACGAAAATATGGGAATCGGGCGGAATTCTAGTTTTTTGGTCGTAAAAAGCAAAACAACGAGGAACGGTCATGGCGGGGCGGTGACTATGGTTCCTAAGGACGTATTTGTTGGCCCAAATAAATTTTAGGTGATCGGGGTCCGGGTGGCCCGGACCCACTCGGAAGGCGTGGGCTATAGTACACGAATATATTGGAATTGGGCGAAATTCTAGTTTTTTGGCCGTAAAATGCAAAAAATGAGGAACGGTCATGGAGGGGCGGTGACTATGGTTCCTTAGGTTATATTTGATAGCCCGGAAATATTTTAGGCGATCAGGGTCCGGGGGCCTGGAACCCACTAGGAAGGCGTAGGCTATAGCACAAGAATATATGGGAATCGGACGGAATTCTAGTTTTTTGGCCGTAAAACGCAAAACAACGAGGAACGGCCATGGCGGGGCGGTGTCTATGGTTCCTTAGGTCATATTTGATAGCCTGGAAAAATGTTAGGCAATTGGGGTCGGGGGGCTCGGACCCACTCGGAAGGCATGGGCTATAGCACACGAAAATATGGGAATCGGGCAAAATTCTAGTTTTTTGGTCGTAAAAGGCAAAACAACGAGGAACGGTCATGGAAGGGCGGTGACTATGGTTCCTTAGGTCGTATTTGATAGCCCGGACAAATTTTAGGCGATCGGGGTTCGGGGGGACCGGACCCACTAGGTAGGCGTGGGCTATATGTAGCACACGAATATATGGGAATCGGGCGGAATTCTAGTTTTTTGGCCGTAAAAGGCAAAACAACGAGGAACAACCATGGTGGGGCGGTAACTATGGTTCCTTAGGTCGTATTTGATGGCCCTGAATAATTTTAGGCGATCGGGGACCGGGGGCCCGGACCCACTCGGAAGGCGTGGGCTATAGCACACGAGTATATGGGAATCGGGAGGAATTCTAGTTTTTTGGCCTTAAATGCAAAACAACGAGGAACGGTCATGACTGGGCGGTGACTATGGTTCCTTAGGTCGTATTTTATTGCCCGAAATAATTTTATGCGATCGGGGTCCGGGTGGCTCGGACCCACTCGGAAGGCGTGGGCTATATATAGCACACGAATATATGGGAATCGGGCGGAATTCTAGTTTTTTGGCTGTAAAATGCAAAAAATGAGGAACGGTCATGGAGGGGAGGTTACTAGGGTTCCTTAGGTCGTATTTGATATCTCGAAAATATTTTAGGCGTTCGGGGTCCGGGGGGCCCGGAACCCACTTGGAAGGCGTGGGCTATAGCACACGAATATATGGGAATCGGGCGGAATTCTAGTTTTTTGGCCGTAAAATGCAAAACAACGAGCAATGGCCATGGCAGGGCGGTGACTATGGTTCCTTAGGTCGTATTTGATAGCCTGGGAAAATGTTAGGCAATCAGGGTCCGGGGGCTCGGACCCACTCGGAAGGCATGGGCTATAGCACACGAAAATATGGGAATCGGTCAAAATTCTAATTTTTTGGTCGTAAAAAGCAAAACAATGAGGAACAGTCATGGCAGGGTGGTGACTATGGTTCCTTATGTCGTATTTGATAGCTCGAAAACATTTTAGGCGATCGGGGTCCGGAGGGCCCGGACCCACTAGGAAGGTGTGGGCTATATATAGCACACGAATATACGGGAATCGGGCGGAATTATAGTTTTTTGGCCGTAAAACGCAAAACAACGAGGAACGGCCATGGCGAGGCGGTGACGATGATTCCTTAGGTCGTATTTGATATCCCGGAAATATTTTAGGCGATCGGGGTCCGGGGTTCCTTAGGACCTTAGGACGTATTTGTTGGCCCAAATAAATTTTAGTTGATCGGGGTCCGGGAGGCCCGGACCCACTCGGAAGTCGTGGGCTTAGCACACGAAAATATGGGAATCGGGCGAAATTTTAGTTTTTTGGCCGTAAAATGCAAAACAACGAGGAACGGCCATGGAGGGGCGGTGACTGGTTCCTTAGGTCGTATTTGATAGCCCAGAAATATTTTAGGCGATCGGGGTCCGGGGGACCCGGAACCCACTAGGAAGGCGTGGGCTATATATAGCACACGAATATATGGGAATCGGGCAAATTATAGTTTTTTGGCCGTAAAACGCAAAACAACGAGGAAGGGCCATGGCGGGGCGGTGACTATGGTTCCTTTGGTCATATTTGATGGCCTGGAAAAGTGTTAGGCAATCCGGTTTCGGGTGACCCGGAACCCACTAGGAAGGCTTGGGCTATAGAACACGAATATATGGGAATCGGGCGGAATTCTAGTTTTTTGGTCGTAAAAAGCAAAACAACGAGGAACGGTCATGGCAGGGCGATGACTATGGTTCCTTCGGTCGTATTTGATAGCCCGAAAAAATTTTAGGCGATCGGGGTCCGGGGGGCCCGGAACCCACTAGGAAGGCATAGGCTATAGCACACGAATATATGGGAATCGGGCGGAATTCTAGTTTTTTGGTCGTAAAACGCAAAACAACGAGGAACGGCCATGGCGGGGCGGTGACTATGGTTCCTTAGGTCGTATTTGATGGCCTTGAAAAATGTTAGACAATTGGGGTCGGGGGGCTCGGACCCACTCGGAAGGCATGGGCTATAGCACACGAAAATATGGGAATCGGGCAAAATTCTAGTTTTTTGGTCGTAAAAGGCAAAACAACGAGGAACAGTCATGGAAGAGCGGTGACTATGGTTCCTTAGGTCGTATTTGATAGCACGGAATAATTTTAGGCGATCGGGGTCCAGGGGGACCGGACCCACTAGGTAGGCGTGGACTATATATAGCACACGAATATATGGGAATCGGGCGGAATTCTAGTTTTTTGGCCGTAAAACGCAAAACAACGAGGAACGACCATGGCAGGGCGGTGACTATGGTTCCTTAGGTCGTATTTGATGGCCTGGAAAAATGTTAGGCAATCCGGTTTTGGGGGACCCGGGCCCACTCGGAAGGAGTGAGCTAGAGCACACGAAAAAATGGGAATCTGGCGGAATTCTAGTTTTTTGGTCGTAAAAAGCAAAACAACGAGGAACGGTCATGGCGGGGCGGTGACTATGGTTCCTTAGGACCTATTTGATGGCCCAAATAAATTTTAGGCGATCGGGGTCCAGGGGCCCGGACTCACTCGGAAGGCGTGGGCTTAGCACATTAAAATATGGGAATCAGGCGGAATTCTAGTTTTTTGGCCGTAAAACGCAAAACAACGAGGAACGGCCATGGTGGGGCGGTGACTATGGTTCCTTAGGTTGTATTTGAAGGCCTAGAATAATTTTAGGCGATCGGGGTCCGTGGGGTCCGGAACCCACTAGGAAGGCGTGGGCTATATGTAGCACACGAATATATGGGAATCGGGCGGAATTCTAGTTTTTTGGCCGTAAAATGCAAAACAACGAGGAACGGCCATGGTGGGGCGGTAACTATGGTTCCTTAGGTCGTATTTGATGGCCCAGAATAATTTTAGGCGATCGGGGTCCGGGGGCCCGGACCCACTCGGAAGGCGTGGGCTATAGCACGCGAATATATGGGAATCGGGAGGAATTCTAGTTTTTTGGCCTTAAATGCAAAACAACGAGGAACGGTCATGACTGGGCGGTGACTATGGTTCCTTAGGTCATATTTTATTGCCCGAAATAATTTTATGCGATCGGGGTCTGGGTGGCTCGGACCCACTCGGAAGGCGTGGGCTATATATAGCACACGAATATATGGGAATCGGGCAGAATTCTAGTTTTTTGGCCATAAAACGCAAAAAATGAGGAACGGTCATGGAGGGGCGGTTACTAGGGTTCCTTAGGTCGTATTTGATATCCCGGAAATATTTTAGGCGATCGGGGTCCGGGGGGCCCGGAACCCACTAGGAAGGCGTGGGCTATAGCACACGAATATATGGGAATCGGGCGGAATTCTAGTTTTTTGGCCGTAAAATGCAAAACAACGAGGAATGGCCATGGCAGGGCGGTGACTATGGTTCCTTAGGTCGTATTTGATAGCATGGGAAAATGTTAGGCAATCAGGATCCGGGGGCTCGGACCCACTCGGAAGGCATAGGCTATAGAACACGAAAATATGGGAATCGGTCAAAATTCTAATTTTTTGGTCGTAAAAAGCAAAACAATGAAGAACGGTCATGGCAGGGTGGTGACTATGGTTCCTTATGTCGTATTTGATAGCCCGAAAAAATTTTAGGCGATCGGGGTCCGGAGGGCCCGGACCCACTAGGAAGGTGTGGGCTATATATAGCACACGAATATATGGGAATCGGGCGGAATTCTAGTTTTTTGGCCTTAAAACGGAAAACAACGAGGAACGGCCATGGCGAGGCGGTGACTATGGTTCCTTAGGTCGTATTTGATGGCCTGGAAAAGTGTTAGGCAATCTGGTTTTGGGTGACCCGGGCCCACTCGGAAGGCTTGGGCTAGAGCACACGAAAATATGGGAATCGGGCGGAATTCTAGTTTTTTGGTCGTAAAAGGCAAAACAACGAGGAACGGTCATGGCGGGGCGATGACTATGGTTCCTTAGGACGTATTTGTTGGCCCAAATAAATTTTAGTTGATCGGGGTCTGGGAGGCCCGGACCCACTCGGAAGTCGTGGGCTTAGCACACGAAAATATGGGAATCGGGCGGAATTTTAGTTTTTTGGCCGTAAAATGCAAAACACCGAGGAACGGCCATGGAGGGGCGGTGACTGGTTCCTTAGGTCGTATTTGATAGCCCGGAAATATTTTAGGCGATCGAGGTCCGGGGGACCCAGAACCCACTAGGAAGGCGTGGGCTATATATAGCACACGAATATATGGGAATCGGGCAGAATTATAGTTTTTTGGCCGTAAAACGCAAAACAACGAGGAAGGGCCATGGCGGGGCGGTGACTATGGTTCCTTTGGTCGTATTTGATGGCCTGGAAAAGTGTTAGGCAATCCGGTTTCGGGTGACCCGGAACCCACTCGGAAGGCTTGGGCTATAGAACACGAATATATGGGAATCGGGCGGAATTCTAGTTTTTTGGTCGTAAAAAGCAAAACAACGAGGAACGGTCATGGTAGGGCGATGACTATGGTTCCTTAGGTCGTATTTGATAGCCCGAAAAAATTTTAGGCGATCGGGGTCCGGGGGGCCCGGAACCCACTAGGAAGGCGTAGGCTATAGCACACGAATATATGGAAATCGGGCGGAATTCTAGTTTTTTGGTTGTAAAACGCAAAACAACGAGGAACGGCCATGGCGGGGCGGTGACTATGGTTCCTTAGGTCGTATTTGATGGCCTGGAAAAATGTTTCGCAATTGGGGTCGGGGGGCTCGGACCCACTCGGAAGGCATGGGCTATAGCACACGAAAATATGGGAATCGGGCAAAATTCTAGTTTTTTGGTCGTAAAAGGCAAAACAACAAGGAATAGTCATGGAAGAGCGGTGACTATGGTTCCTTAGGTCGTATTTGATAGCACGGAATAATTTTAGGCGATCGGGGTCCAGGGGGACCGAACCCACTAGGTAGGCGTGGACTATATATAGCACACGAATATATAGAAATCGGGCGGAATTCTAGTTTTTTGGCCGTAAAACGCAAAACAACAATGAACGAGCATGGCAGGGCGGTGACTATGGTTCCTTAGGTCATATTTGATGTCCTGGAAAAATATTAGGCAATCCGATTTTGGGGGACCCGGGCCCACTCGGAAGGAGTGAGCTCTAGCACACGAAAATATGGGAATCTGGCAGAATTCTAGTTTTTTGGTCGTAAAAAGCAAAACAACGAGGAACGGTCATGGCAGGGCGGTGACTATGGTTCCTTAGGACCTATTTGATGGCCCAAATAGATTTTAGGCGATCGGGGTCCGGGGGCCCGGACTCACTCGGAAGGCGTGGTCTTAGCACACTAAAATATGGGAATCGGGCGAAATTCTAGTTTTTTGGCCGTAAAACGCAAAACAACGAGGAACGGCCATGGTGGGGCGGTGACTATGGTTCCTTAGGTCGTATTTGAAGGCCTAGAATAATTTTAGGCAATCGGGGTCCGTGGGGTCCGGAACCCACTAGGAAGGCGTGGGCTATAGCACACGAATATATGGGAATCAGGCGGAATTCTAGTTTTTTGGCCGTAAAACGCAAAACAACGAGGAACGGCCATGGCGAGGCGGTGACTATGGTTCCTTAGGTCGTATATGATGGCCTGGAAAAGTGTTAGGCAATCCGGTTTTGGGTGACCCGGGCCCACTCGGAAGGCTTGGGCTAGAGCACACGAAAATATGGGAATCGGGCGGAATTCTAAGTTTTTTGGTCGTAAATAGCAAAACAACGAGGAACGGTCATGGCGGGGCGATGACTATGGTTCCTTAGGACGTATTTGTTGGCCCAAATAAATTTTAGTTGATCGGGGTCCGGGAGGCCCGGACCCACTCGGATGTCGTGGGCTTAGCACACGAAAATATGGGAATCGGGCGGAATTTTAGTTTTTTGGCCGTAAAATGCAAAACAACGAGGAACGGCCATGGAGGGGCGGTGACTGGTTCCTTAGGTCGTATTTGATAGCCCGGAAATATTTTAGGCGATCGAGGTCCGGGGGACCCGGAACCCACTAGGAAGGCGTGGGCTATATATAGCACACGAATATATGGGAATCGGGCGGAATTATAGTTTTTTGGCCGTAAAACGCAAAACAACGAGGAAGGGCCATGGCGGGGCGGTGACTATGGTTCCTTTGGTCGTATTTGATGGCCTGGAAAAGTGTTAGGCAATCCGATTTCGGGTGACCCGGAACCCACTAGGAAGGCTTGGGCTATAGAACACGAATATATGGGAATCGGGCGGAATTCTAGTTTTTTGGTCGTAAAAAGCAAAACAACGAGGAACGGTCATGGCAGGGCGATGACTATGGTTCCTTAGGTCGTATTTGATAGCCCGAAAAAATTTTAGGCGATCGGGGTCCGGGGGGCCTGGAACCCACTAGGAAGGCGTAGGCTATAGCACACGAATATATGGGAATCGGGCGAAATTCTAGTTTTTTGGTCGTAAAGTGCAAAACAACGAGGAACGGCCATGGCGGGGCGGTGACTATGGTTCCTTAGGTCGTATTTGATAGCCCGAAAAAATTTTAGGCAATTGGGGTCGGGGGGCTCGGACCCACTCGGAAGGCATGGGCTATAGCACACGAAAATATGGGAATCGGGCAAAATTCTAGTTTTTTGGTCGTAAAAGGCAAAACAACGGGGAACAGTCATGTAAGAGCGGTGACTATGGTTCCTTAGGTCGTATTTGATAGCACGGAATAATTTTAGGCGATCGGGGTCCAGGGGGACCGAACCCACTAGGTAGGCGTGGACTATATATAGCACACGAATATATGGAAATCGGGCGGAATTCTAGTTTTTTTGCCGTAAAACGCAAAACAACAAGGAACGACCATGGCAGGGCGGTGACTATGGTTCCTTAGGTCGTATTTGATGTCCTGGAAAAATGTTAGGCAATCCGGTTTTGGGGGACCCGGGCCCACTCGGAAGGAGTGAGCTAGAGCACACGAAAATATGGGAATCTGGCGGAATTCTAGTTTTTTGGTCGTAAAAAGCAAAACAACGAGGAACGGTCATGGCGGGGCGGTGACTATGGTTCCTTAGGACCTATTTGATGGCCCAAATAAATTTTAGGCGATCGGGGTCCGGGGGCCCGGACTCACTCGGAAGGCGTGGGCTTAGCACACTAAAATATGGGAATCAGGCGGAATTCTAGTTTTTTGGCCGTAAAACGCAAAACAACGAGGAACGGCCATGGTGGGGCGGTGACTATGGTTCCTTAGGTCGTATTTGAAGGCCTAGAATAATTTTAGGCAATCGGGGTCCGTGGGGTCCGGAACCCACTAGGAAGGCGTGGGCTATAGCACACGAATATATGGGAATCAGGCGGAATTCTAGTTTTTTGGCCGTAAAATGCAAAACAACGAGGAACGGCCATGGTGGGGCGGTAACTATGGTTCCTTAGGTCGTATTTGATGGCCCAGAATAATTTTAGGCGATCGGGGTCCGGGGGCCCGGACCCACTCGGAAGGCGTGGGCTATAGCACGCGAATATATGGGAATCGGGAGGAATTCTAGTTTTTTGGCCTTAAATGCAAAACAACGAGGAACGGTCATGACTGGGCGGTGACTATGGTTCCTTAGGTCATATTTTATTGCCCGAAATAATTTTATGCGATCGTGGTCCGGGTGGCTCGGACCCACTCGGAAGGCGTGGGCTATATATAGCACACGAATATATGGGAATCGGGCGGAATTCTAGTTTTTTGGCCATAAAACGCAAAAAATGAGGAACGGTCATGGAGGGGCGGTTACTAGGGTTCCTTAGGTCGTATTTGATATCCCGGAAATATTTTAGGCGATCGGGGTCCGGGGGGCCCGGAACCCACTAGGAAGGCTTGGGCTATAGCACACGAATATATGGGAATCGGGCGGAATTCTAGTTTTTTGGCCGTAAAATGCAAAACAACGAGGAATGGCCATGGCAGGGCGGTGACTATGGTTCCTTAGGTCGTATTTGATAGCATGGGAAAATGTTAGGCAATCAGGATCCGGGGGCTCGGACCCACTCGGAAGGCATGGGCTATAGAACACGAAAATATGGGAATCGGTCAAAATTCTAATTTTTTGGTCGTAAAAAGCAAAACAATGAGGAACGGTCATGGCAGGGTGGTGACTATGGTTCCTTATGTCGTATTTGATAGCGCAAAAAAATTTTAGGCGATCGGGGTCCGGAGGGCCCGGACCCACTAGGAAGGCGTGGGCTATATATAGCACACGAATATATGGGAATCGGGCGGAATTATAGTTTTTTGGCCGTAAAACGCAAAACAACGAGGAACGGCCATGGCAGGGCGGTGACTATGGTTCCTTAGGTCGTATTTGATGGCCTGGAAAAGTGTTAGGCAATCCGGTTTAGGGTGACCCGGGCCCACTCGGAAGGCTTGGGCTAGAGCACACAAAAATATGGGAATCTGGCGGAATTCTAGTTTTTTGGTCGTAAAAAGCAAAACAACGAGGAACGGTCATGGAGGGGCGATGACTATGGTTCCTTAGGACGTATTTGTTGGCCCAAATAAATTTTAGTTGATCGGGGTCCGAGGGGCCCGGACCCACTCGGAAGTCGAGGGCTTAGCACACGAAAATATGGGAATCGGGCGGAATTTTAGTTTTTTGGCCGTAAAATGCAAAACAACGAGGAACGGCCATGGAGGGGCGGTGACTGGTTCCTTATGTCGTATTTGATAGCCCAGAAATATTTTAGGTGATCGGGGTCCGGGGGACCCGGAACCCACTAGGAAGGCGTGGGCTATATATAGCACACGAATATATGGGAATCGGGCGAAAATTATAGTTTTTTGGCCGTAAAACGCAAAACAACAAGGAAGGGCCATGTCGGGGCGGTGACTATGGTTCCTTTGGTTGTATTTGATGGCCTGGAAAAGTGTTAGGCAATCCGGTTTCGGGTGACCCGGGCCCACTCGGAAGCTTGGGCTAGAGCACACGAAAATATGGGAATCGGGCGGAATTCTAGTTTTTTGGTCGTAAAAAGCAAAACAACGAGGAACGGTCATGGCGAGGCGGTGACTATGGTTCCTTAGGACGTATTTGTTGGCCCAAATATATTTTAGGTGATCGGGGTCCAGGGGGCCCAGACCCACTCGGAAGGCTTGGGCTAGAGCACACGAATATTTGGGAATTAGGCGAAATTCTAGTTTTTTAACCGTAAAACGCAAAATAACGAGGAACTGCCATGGTGGGGCGGTGACTATGGTTCCTTAGGTCGTATTTGATAGCCTGGAAAAATATTAGGTAATCAAGGTCCGGGGGCTCGGACCCACTCAGAAGGCATGGGCTATAGCACACGAAAATATGGAAATCGGGCAGAATTCTAGTTTTTTGATTGTAAAAAGCAAAACAACGAGGAACGGTCATGGCAGGGCGATGACTATGGTTCCTTAGGTCGTATTTGATAGCCCGAAAAAATTTTAGGCGATCGGGGTCCGGGGGGCCCGGAACCCACTAGGAAGGCGTAGGCTATAGCACACGAATATATGGGAATCGGGCGGAATTCTAGTTTTTTGGTCTGTAAAACGCAAAACAACAAGGAACGGCCATGGCGGGGCGGTGACTATGGTTCCTTAGGTCATATTTGATGGCTCGGAAAAAGTTTAGGAGATCGGGGTATGGGGGGCCCGGGCCCACTCGGTAGGCGTGGGCTAAAGCACACGAAAATATGGGAATCGGGCGGAATTTTAGTTTTTTGGTCGTGAAAAGCAAAACAACTAGGAACGATCATGGCGGGGCGGTGACTATGGTTCCTTAGGACGTATTTGATGGCCGAAATAAATTTTAGGCGATCGGGGTCCGAGACGCCCGGACCCACTCGGAAGGCGTGGGCTTAGCACACCAAAATATGGGAATCGGGCGGAATTCTAGTTTTTTGGCTGTAAAACGCAAAACAACGAGGAACGGCCATGGTGGGGTAGTGACTATGATTCCTTAGGTCGTATTTGATGGCCCAGAATAATTTTAGGCGATCATGGTCAGGGGGCCCGGACCCACTCGGAAGGCGTGGGCTATATATAGCACACGAATATATGGGAATCGGGCGGAATTCTAGTTTTTTGGCCCTAAAACGCAAAAAATGAGGAACGGGCATGGAATGGCCGTTACTAGGGTTCCTTAGGTCGTATTTGATATCCCGGAAATATTTTAGGCGATCGGGGTCCGGGGGGCCCGGAACCCACTAGGAAGGCGTGGGCTATAGCACACGAATATATGGAAATCGGGCGGAATTCTAGTTTATTTGTCGTAAATGCAAAACAACGAGGAACGGCCACGGCTAGGTGGTAACTATTGTTCCTTAGGTCGTATTTGATTACCCGAAATAATTTTAGGCGATCGGGGTCCTGGTGGCCCGGACCCACTCGGAAGGCGTGGGCTATATATAGCACACGAATATTTGGGAATCGAGCGGAATTCTAGTTTTTTGGCCGTAAAATGCAAAAAATGAGGAACGGTCATGGAGGGGCGGTGACTATGGTTCCTTAGGTCATATTTGATAGCCCGGAAATATTTTAGGCGACCGGGGTCCGGGGGGCCCGGAACCCACTAGGAAGGCGTGGGCTACAGCACACGAATATATGGGAATCGGGCGAAATTCCAATTTTTTGGCCGTAAAATGCAAAAGAACGAGTAACGGCCATGGCGGGGCGGTGACTATGGTTCCTTAGGTCCTATTTGATTGCCTGGAAAAATGTTAGGCAATCGGGGTCCGGGGGCTCGGACCCACTCGGAAGGCATGGGCTATAGAATACGAAAATATGGGAATCGGGCAAAATTCTAGTTTTTTTGCCGTAAATGCAAAACAACGAGGAACGGCCACGGCTGGGCGGTGACTATGGTTCCTTAGGTCGTATTTGATTGCTCGAATTAATTTTAGGCAATCAGGGTCCGGGTGACACGGACCCACTCGGAAGGCGTGGCGAATATATGGGAATTGGGCGCAATTCTAGTTTTTTGACCGTAAAATGCAAAAAACGAGGAACGGTCATGGAGGGGCAGTGACTATGGTTCCTTAGGTCGTATTTGATAGCCCGGAAATATTTTAGGCGATCGGGGTCCGGGGGGCCAGAACCCACTAGGAAGGCATAGGCTATAACACACGAATATATGGGAATCGGGCGGAATTCTAGTTTTTTGGCCGTAAAACTCAAAACAACATGGAACGGCCATGGCGGGGTGGTGACTATGTTTCCTTAGGTCAAATTTGATAGCCTGAAAAAATGTTAGGCAATCGGGGTCTGGGGGCTCGGACCCACTCGGAAGGCATGGGCTATAGCACACGAAAATATGGGAATCGGGCAAAATTCTAGTTTTTTGGTCGTAAAAAGTAAAACAACGAGGAACGGCCATGGCAGGGCGGTGACTATGGTTCCTTAGGTCGAATTTGATAGCCTAGAAAAATTTTAGGCGATCAGGGTCCGTAGGGCCCGGACCCACTAGGAAGGCGTGGGCTATATATAGCACACGAATATCTGGGAATCGGGCGAAATTCTTGTTTTTTGGCCGTAAAACGCAAAACAACGAGGAACGGCCATGGCGGGGCGGTGACGATGATTCCTTAGGTCGTATTTGATGGCCTAGAAAAATGTTAGGCAATCCGGTTTCGGGGGACCCGGGCCCACTCAAAAGGCGTGGGCTAGAGTACACAAAAATATGGGAATCGGGAGGAATTGTAGTTTTTTAGTCGTAAAAAGCAAAACAACGAGGAACGGTCATGGAGGGGCAGTGACTATGGTTCCTTAGGACGTATTTGATGGCCCAAATAAATTTTAGGCGATCGGGGTTCGGGGGGCCCGAACCCACTCGGAAGGCATGGGCTTAGCACACGAAAATATGGGAATCGGGTGAAATTCTAGTTTTTTGGCCGTAAAACGCAAAACAACGAGAAACAGCCATGGTGGGGCGGTGACCATTGTTCCTTAGGTCGTATTTGATGGCCCAAAATAATTTTAGGCGATCGGGGTCCGGAATCCCGGACCCACTCGGAAGGCGTGGGCTATAGCACACGAATATATGGGAATCGGGCGGAATTCTAGTTTTTTGGCAGTAAAACGCAAAAGAACGAGGAACAGCCATGGCGGGGCAGTGACTATGGTTCGTTAGGTCGTATTTGATGGCCATGAATAATATTAGGCGAACGGGGCCCCTGGGCTCGGACCCACTCGGAAGGCAGGGGCTATAGCACACGAAAATATGGGAATCGAGCAAAATTCTAGTTTTTTTGCCGTAAATGCAAAACAACGAGGAACGGCCACGGCTGGGCGGTGACTTTGGTTCCTTAGGTCGTATTTGATTGCTCGGAATAATTTTAGGCGATCGGGGTCCGGGTCAGAAGGCGTGGGCTGCACACGAATAAATGGGAATTGGGCGGAATTCTAGTTTTTTTGCCGTAAAATGCAAAAACCGAGGAACGATCATGGAGGGGTGGTGACTATGGTTCCTTAGTTCGTATTTGATAGCCCGAAAATATTTTAGGCGATCGAGGTCCGGGGGGCCCAGAACCCACTAGGAAGGCATGGGCTATAGCACACGAATATATGGGAATCGGGCAGAATTCTAGTTTTTTGGCCGTAAAACGCAAAACAAGGAGGAACGGCCATGGCGGGGCGGAGACTATGTTTCCTTAGATCAAATTTGATAGCCTGGAAAAATGTTAGTTATTCGGGGTCCGGGGGCTCGGACCCACTCAGAAGGCATGGGCTATATAACACACGAAAATCTGGGAATCAGGCAAAATTCTAGTTTTTTGGTCGTAAAAAGCAAAACAACGAGGAACGGTCATGGCAGGGCGGTGACTATGGTTCCTTAGGTCGTATTTGATAGTCCAGAAAAATTTTAGGCGATCAGGGTCCGGAGGGCCCAGACCCACTAGGAAGGCGTGGGCTATATGTAGCACACGAATATATGGGAATCGGGCGGAATTCTAGCTTTTTGGCCGTAAAACGCAAAACAACGAGGAACGGCCATGGCGGGGCGGTGACTATGGTTCCTTAGGTCGTATTTGATGGCCTAGAAAAATTTTAGGCAATCCAGTTTCGGGGGACCCGGGCCCACTCGGAAGGCATGGGCTAGAGCACACGAAAATATGGGAATCGGGAGGAATTCTAGTTTTTTAGTCGTAAAAAGCAAAACAATGAGGAACGGTCATGATGGGGCGGTGACTATGATTCCTTAGGACGTATTTGATGGCCCAAATAAATTTTAGGCGATCGGGGTGCGGGGGACCCTGACCCACTCGGAAGGCGTGGGCTTAGCACACGAAAATATTGGAATCGGGTGGAATTCTCTTTTTTTGGCCGTAAAACGCAAAACAACGAGGAACGGCCATGGTGGGGCGGTGGCTATGGTTCCTTAGGTCATATTTGATGGCCCAAAATAATTTTAGGCGATCGGGGTCCGGGATCCCGTACCCACTCGGAAGGCGTGGGCTATAGCACACGAATATATGGGAATCGGGCGGAATTCTAGTTTTTTGGCCGTAAAATGCAAAAGAATGAGGAACGGCCATGGAGGGGCGGTGACTATGTTTCCTTAGGTCATATTTGATGGCCCTGAATAATTTTAGGCGATTGGGGTCCGGGGGCTCGGACCTACTCGAAGGCAGGGGCTACAGCACATGAAAATATGGGAATCGGGAGAAATTCTAGTTTTCTTGCCGTAAATTGCAAAACAAGGAGGAACGATCACGGCGGGGTGGTGACTATGGTTCCTCAGGTCGTATTTGATGGCTCGGAAAAAGTTTAGGCGATTGGGGTCCGGGGGTCTCGGTCCCACTCGGAAGGCGTGGGCTACAGCACTCGAATATATGGGAATCGGGCGAAATTCTAGTTTTTTGGCCGTAAAACGCAAAACCACGAGGAACGGCCATGGAGGGGCGGTGACTATGGTTCCATAGGTCATATTTGATGGCCTGGAAAAATGTTTGGCAATACGGTTATGGGGTACCCGGGCCCACTCGGAAGGAGTAGGCTCTGCACATGAAAATATGGGAATCGGGCGGAATTCTAATTTTTGGTCGTAAAAAGAAAAACAACGAGGAACGGTCATGGAGGGGCGGTGACTATGGTTCCTAAGGTCGTATTTGATGGCCCAAATAAATTTTAGGTGATTGGGATACGGGGGGCCCGGACGCACTCGGAAGGCATGGGCTACAGCTCACTAAAATATGGCAATCGCACGAAATTATAGTTTTTTGGACGTATGAAGGAAACAAATGAGGAACGGTCATGGCAGGGCGGTGACTACTGTTCCTTAGGTCATAGTTGATGGCCCGAAAATATTTTAGGCGATCAGGGTTCGGGGGCCCTGACCCACTTGGAAGGCGTGGGCTATATCTCACAAAAATATGGGAATCGGGCGAAATTCTAGTTTTTTGGCCATAAAACGCAAAACAACGAGGAACGGCCATGGCGGGGCGGTGACTATGGTTCCTTAGGTCGTATTTGATGGCCTAGAATAATTTTAGGCGATCGGGGTGCGGGTGCCCGGACCCACTCGGAAGGCAGGGGCTATAGCACACGAAAATATGGGAATCGGGGGGAATTCTAGTTTTTTGGCCGTAAATGCAAAAGAACGAGGAACAACCATGGCTGGGCAGTGACTATGGTTCCTTAGGTCGTATATGATGGCCCCGAATAATTTTAGGCGATCGGGGTCCGGGGTCTTGGACCCACTCGGAAGGCGTGGGCTAGAGCACACGAAAATATGGGAATCGCGTGGAATTCAAGTTTTTTGGTTGTAAAAAGCAAAACAATGAGGAACGGTCATGGCGGGGTGGTGACTATGTTTTCTTAGGACGTATTTGATGGCCCAAATAAATTTTAGGCGATCGGAGTCCGGGGGGTCCGGACCCACTCGGAAGGCGTGGCCTTAGCACATGAAAATATGGGAATCGGGCGGAATTCTAGTTTTTTGGCCGTAAAACGCAAAACAACAAGGAACAGCCATGGTGGGGCGGTGACCATTGTTCCTTAGGTCGTATTTGATGGCCCAAAATAATTTTAGGCGATCTAGGTTTGGGGGCCCAGACCCACTCGGAAGGCGTGGGCTATAGCACACGAATATATGGGAATCGGGCAAAATTCTAATTTTTTGGCCGTAAAACGCAAAAGAACGAGGAACGGCCATGGCAGGGTGGTGAATATGGTTCCTTAGGTCATATTTGATGGCCCCATATATTTTTAGGCGATCGGGGTCCGGGGGCTCGGACCCACTCGGAAGGCAGGGGCTATAGCACACGAAAATATGGGAATCGGGCGAAATTCTAGTTTTTTTGCCGTAAATTGCAAAACAACGAGGAAAGACCACGGCGGGGCGGTGACTATGGTTCCTTAGGTCATATTTGATGGATCGAAAAAATTTTAGGCGATCGGGGTCCGGGGATCCCGGTCCCACTCGGAAGACGTGGGCTACAACACACGAATATATGAGAATCGGGCGTAATTCTAAATATTTGGCCATAAACGCAAAACAGCGAGTAACGGCCATGGAGGGGCGGTGACTATGGTTCCTTAGGTTGTATTTGATGGCCAGGAAAAATGATAGGCAATCAGAATTCGGGATACCCGGGCCCACTCGGAAGGCGTGGGCTCTGCACACGAAAATATGGGAATCGGGCAGAATTCTACTTCTTTCGTCGTAAAAAAGCAAAACAACAAGGATCGGTCATGGCGGGGCGGTGACTATGGTTCCATAGGTCGTATTTGATGGCCCGAATAAATTTTAGGTGATCGGAAGGCATGGGCTATAGCTCACGAAAATATGGCAATCGCACGAAATTCTAGTTTTTGGGACGTAAAAAGGAAAAAAAACGAGGAACAGTCAATGGCGAGGCGGTGACTATGGTTCCTTAGGTCGTAGTTGATGGCCCGTAAATATTTTAGGCGATCGGGGTCCGGGGGTCCGGACTCACTTGGAAGGCGTTGGCTATTCCCACGAAAATATGAGAATCAGGCGAAATTCTAGTTTTTTGGACGTAAAAAGAAAAAAAACGAGGAACAGCCATGGCAGGATGGTGACTATGGTTCCTTAGGTCGTATTTTATGGCCCCGAATAATTTTAGGCGATCAGAGTCCGGAGGCCCGGACCCACTCGGAAGGCATGGGCTATAGCTCACGAAAATATGGCAATCGCACGAAATTCTAGTTTTTTGGACGTAAAAAGGAAAAAAATGAGGAATAGCCATGGTGGGGCGGTGACTATGGTTCCTTAGGTCGTATTTGATGGCCCCGAATAATTTTAGGCGATCAGGGTATAGCACTCGAAAATATGGGAATCAGGCGAAATTCTAGTTTATTGGCCGTAAAATGCAAAACAACGAGGAACTGCCACGGCTGGGCGGTGACTATGGTTCCTTAGGTAGTATTTGATGGACCGGAATAATTTTAGGTTATTGGGGTCCGGGGGTCCCGGTCCCACTCGGAAGGCGTGGGCTACAGCACTCGAATATATGGGAATCGGGCGGAATTCTTGTTTTTTAGCCGTAAAACGCAAAACAACGAGGAATGGCCATGGTGGGGCATTGACAATAGTTCCTTAGGTCGTATTTGATGGCCCAGACTAATTTTAGGCGATCGAGGTTCGGGGACCCGGACCCACTCGGAAGGCGTGGGCTATAGCACACGAATATATGAGAATCGGGCGGAATTCTAGTTTTTTGGCTGTAAAACGCAAAAGAATGAGGAACGGGCATGGCGAGGTGGTGACTATGGTTCCTTAGGTCGTATTTGATGGCCCGGAATAATTTTAGGTGATCGAGGTCCGGGGGCTTGGACCCACTCGGAAGGCAGGGGCTATAGCACATGAAAATATGGTAATCGGGCGAAATTCTAGTTTTTTTGCCGTAAATTGCAAACCAACGAGGAACGACCACGGCGGGGCGGTGACTATTGTTCCTTAGGTCGTATTTGATGGTTCAAAAAAGGTTTAGGCGATCGGGGTCCGGGTATCCCGGTCCCACTCGGAAGACATGGGCTACATCACACGAATATATGAGAATCGGGCGGAATTCTAGTTTTTTGGCCATAAAACGCAAAACAACGAGGAACGGCCATGTAGGGGCGGTGACTATGGTTCCTTAGGTCATATTTGATGGCTTGGAAAAATGTTAGGCAATCCGGTTTCAGGGTACCCAGGCCCACTCGGAAGGAGTGGGCTCTACACATGAAAATATTGGAATCGGGCGGAATTCTACTTCTTTCGTCGTAAAAAAGCAAAACAACGAGGAACGGTCATGGCGGGGTGGTGAATATGGTTCCTTAGGTCGTATTTGATGGCCCCGAATAATTTTAGGCGATCGAGCTCCGGCCCGAATAAATTTTAGGTGATCGGAAGGCATGGGCTGTAGCTCACGAAAATATGGCAATCGCACGAAATTCTAGTTTTTTGGACGTAAAAAGGAAAAAAAATGAGGAACGGTCATGGCGGGGCGGTGACTATGGTTCCTTAGGTCATAGTTGATGGCCCGTAAATATTTTAGGCAATCGGGGTCCGGGGGCCCAGACCCACTTGGAAGGCGTGGGCTATTCCCACGAAAATATGGGAATCAGGCGAAATTCTAGTTTTTTGGACGTAAAAAGGAAAAAAATGAGGAACAACCATGGCGGGATGGTGACTATGGTTCCTTAGGTCGTAGTTTATGGCCCCGAATAATTTTAGGCGATCAGGGTCCGGGGGCCCGGACACACTCGGAAGGCATGGGCTATAGCTCACGAAAATATGGCAATCACACGAAATTCTAGTTTTGTGGATGTAAAAAGGAAAAAAAAGAGGAACGGTCATGGCGAGGCGGTGACTATGGTTCCTTAGGTTGTATTTAATGGCCCGTAAATATTTTAGGCGATCGGGGTTCGGGGACACGGACCCACTTGGAAGGCGAGGGCTATTCCCTTGAAAATATGGGAATTAGGCGAAATTCTAGTTTTTTGGACGTAAAAAGGAAAACAATGAGGAACAGCCATTGCGTGATGGTGACTATGATTCATTAGGTCGTATGTTATGGCCCCGAATAATTTTAGGCGATCAGTGTCCGGTGGCCCGGACCCACTCGGAAGGCATGGGCTATTGCTCACGAAAATATGGCAATCGCACGAAATTCTAGTTTTTTGGATGTAAAAAGGAAGAAAATGAGGAACAGCCATGGCGGGATGGTGACTATGGTTCCTTAAGTCATATTTGATGGCCCCGAATAATTTTAGGCGATCAGGGTATAGCAGACAAAAATATGGGAATCGGACGAAATTCTAGTTTTTTGGCCGTAAAATGCAAAACAACGAGGAACGGCCACGGCTGGGCGGTGACTATGGTTCCTTAGGTAGTATTTAATGGCCCGGAATAATTTTAGGCGATCGGGGTCCGGGGGTCCCGGTCCCACTCGGAAGGCGTGGGCTACAACACTCGAATGTATGGGAATCGGGCGGAATTCTAGTTTTTTGGCTGTAAAACGCAAAACAATGAGGAACGGCCATGGTGGGGCGGTGACTATGGTTCCTTAGGTCGTATTTGATGGCCCAGAACAATTTTAGGTGATAGAGGTTCGGGGGCCCGGACCCACTCCGAAGGCGTGGGCTATAGCACACGAATATATGGGAATCGAGCGGAATTCTAGTTTGTTGGCCGTAAAATGCAAAAGAACGAGGAACGGCCATGACGGGGTGGTGACTATGGTTCCTTAGGTCGTATTTGATGGCCCCGAATAATTTTAGGCAATCGGGGTCCGGGGGCTCGGAACCACTCGGAAGGCAGGGTCTATAGCACACGAAAATATGGGAATCGGGCGAAATTCTAGTTTTTTTGCCGTAAATTGCAAAACAACGAGGAACGACCACGGCGGGGCGGTGACTATGGTTCCTTAGGTAGTATTTGATGGCTCTAAAAATGTTTAGGCGATCGGGGTCTGGGGATCCCAGTCCCACTCGGAAGACGTGGACTACAGCACACGAATATATGAGAATCGGGCGGAATTCTAGTCTTTTGGCCATAAAACGCAAAACAACGAGGAACGGCCATGGAGGGGCGGTGACTATGGTTCCTTCGGTTGTATTTGATGGCCTGGAAAAATGTTAGGCAATCTGGTTTCGGGGTACCCCGGCTCACTCGGAAGGCGTGGGCTCTGCACACGAAAATATGGGAATCGGGCGGAATTCTACTTCTTTCGTCGTAACAAAGCAAAATAACGAGGAACAGTCATGGCGGGGCGGTGACTATGGTTCCTTAGGTCGTATTTGATGGCACGAATAAATTTTAGGTGATCGGAAGGCATGGGCTATAGCTCACGAAAATATGGCAATCGCACAAAATTCTAGGTTTTTGGACGTAAAAAGGAAAAACATGAGGAACGGTCATGGTAGGGCGGTGACTATGGTTCCTTAGGTCGTAGTTGATGGCCCGTAAATATTTTAGGCGATCGGGGTCCGGGGGCCCGGACCCACTTCGAAGGCGTGGGCTATTCCCACGAAAATATGGGAATAAGGCGAAATTCAAGTTTTTGGACGCAAAAAGGAAAAAAAACGAGGAACAGCAATGGCGGGACGGTGACTATGGTTCCTCAGGTCGTATTTGATGGCTCGGAAAAAGTTTAGGCGATCGGGGTACGGGGGGCCCGGTCCCACTCGGAAGGCGCGGGCTATAGCTCACGAATATATGGGAATCAAGCGAAATTCTAGTTTTTTGTACGTAAAACGCAAAACAACGAGGAACAGCCATGGCGGGGCGGTGACTATGATTCCTTAGGTCGTATTTGATGGCCTCGAATAATTTTAGGCGATCGGGGGCTAGGGGCCCGGACCCACTCAAAAGGCATGGGCTATAGCACACGAAAATAAGGGAATCGGGCGAAATTCTAGTTTTTTGACCGTAAAATGCAAAACAACGAGGAACGACCACGGCTGGATGGTGACTATGGTTCCTTAGGTCATATTTGATGCCCTGGAATAATTTTAAGCGATCGGGGCCCTAGGGGCCCGGACCCACTAGGAAGGCGTGGGCAATGGCACACGAATATATGGGAATCGGGTAGAATTCTAGTTTTTTGGCCGTAAAACGCAAAACAACGAGGAACGGCCATGGCAGGGCGGTGACTATGGTTCCTTAGGTCGTATTTGATAGCCCAGAAATATTTTAGGCGATCGCGGTCTGGGGGGGGCGGAACCCACTAGGAAGGCGTGGGCACACGAATATATGGGAATCGGGCAGAGTTCTAGTAATTTTGGCCGTAAAATGCAAAATAACGAGGAACGGCCACGGCGGGGCGGTGACTATAGTTATTTCGGTCGTATTTGATGGCCCAGAATAATTTAGGCGATCGAGGTTGGGGAGCCCGGTCCCACTCAGAAGGCGTGGGCTATAGCACACGAATATATGGGAATCAGGCGAAATTCTAGGTTTTTGGCCGTAAAACGAAAAACAACGAGGAACGGCCATGGCGGGGCGGTGACTATGGTTCCTTAGGTCGTATTTGATGGCCCCGAATAATTTTAGGCGATCGGGGTCCGGGGGCCCGGACCCACTCAAAATACATGGGCTATAGCACACGAAAATAAGGGAATCGGGCAAAATTCTAGTTTTTTGGCCGTAAAATGCAAAACAACGAGGAACGGCCACAGCTGGGCGGTGACTATTGTTCCTTAGGTCGTATTTGATGGCCCCAAATAATTTTAGGCGATCGGGGTCCGGGGTCCCAGACTCACGAATATATGGGAATCGAGCGAAATTCTAGTTTTTTGGCCGTAAAATGCAAAACAACGAGGAACGGCCACGGCGGGGTGGTGACTATTATTCCTTAGGTCGTATTTGATGGCTCGGAAAAATTTTAGGCGATCGGGGTACGGGGGGCCCGGTCCCACTCGGAAGGCGTGGGCTATAGCACACGAATATATGGGAATCGGGCGGAATTCTAGTTATTTGGCTGTAAAACACAAAACAACGAGGAACGGCCATGGCGGGGCGGTGACTATGGTTCCTTAGGTCGTATTTGATGGCCCAGAATAATTTTAGGTGATCGGGGTCTGGGGGCACGGACTCACTCGGAAGGCGTGGGCTATAGCACACGAAAATATGGGAATCGTGCGGAATTCTAGTTTTTTGGCCGTAAAATACAAAACAACGAGGAACGGCCATGGTGGGGCGATGACTATGGTTCCTTAGGTCGTATTTGATGTACCCGAATAATTTTAGGCGATCGGGGTCCGGGGGCCAGGACCCACTCGGAAGGCATTGGCTATAGCTCACGAAAATATGGGAATCGAGAGAAATTCTAGTTTTTTGGCCGTAAAATTCAAAACAACGAGAAACGGCCATGGCGGGGCAGTGACTATGGTTCCTTAGGTCGTATTTGATGGTTCAGAAAATTTTTAGGTGATCGGGGTACGGGGGCCGGTCCACCTCGGAATGCGTGGGGTATAGCACACGAATATATGGGAATCGGGCGGAATTCTAGTTTTTTGGCCTTAAAACGCAAAATAATGAGAAACGGCCATGGCGGGGAGGTGACTATGGTTCCTTAGGTAGTATTTGATGGCCCCGAATAATTTTAGGCGATCGGGGTCCTGGGGCCCGGACCCACTCAGAAGGCATGGGCTATAACACACGAAAATATGGGAATCGGGCAAAATTATAGTTTTTTGCCATAAAATGCAAAACAACGAGGAACGGACACGGCTTGGCAGTGATTATGATTCCTTAGGTCGTATTTGATGGCCCGGATTAATTTTAGGCGATCGGGTTCCGGGGGGACCGGACCCACTCGGAAGGCGTGGGCTATGGCACACAAATATATGGGAATCGGGCGGAATTCATGTTTTTTGGCCGAAAAACGCAAAAAAAGAGGAACGGCCATGGCGGGGCGGTGACTATGGTTCCTTGTCGTATTTGATAGCCCAAACATATTTTAGGCGATCGGTTTCCGGGGGGCCCGGAACCCACTAGGAAGGAGTGGGCTATAGCACACGAAAATATGAGAATCAGGCGGAATTCTAGTTTAATGGACGTAAAATGCAAAACAACGAGGAACGGCAATGGCGGGGCGGTGACTATGGTTCCTTAGGTCGTATTTGATCCCCGGACCCACTCGGAAGGCATGGGCTATGGCACACGAATATATGGGAATCGTGCGGAATTCTAGTTTTTTGGCCGTAAAACGCCAAACAACAAGAAACGGCCATGGCGGTGACTATGGTTCCTTAGGTTATATTTGATAACCCGGAAATATTTTAGGCGATCGGGGTCCGGGAGGCCCGGAACCCACTAGGAAGGCGTGGGCTATAGCACACGATATATGGGAATCGGGCAGAATTCTAGTTTTTTGGCCGTAAAATGCAAAACAACGAGGAACGGCCATGGCGGGTAGGTGACTATGGTTCCTTAGGTCGTATTTGATAGCCCAGAATAATTTTAGGCGATCAGGGTCTGGGGGCCCGGACCCACTCGGAAGGCGTGGGCTATTGCACACGAAAATATGGGAATCGAGCGAAATTCTAGTTTTTTGGCCTTAAAATGCAAAACAACGAGGAATGGCCACGGCAGGGCGGTGACTATGGTTACTTAGGTCATATTTGATGGCCCAGAATAATTTTAGGCGATCGGGGGCCCAGTCCTACTCGGAAGGCGTGGGCTATAGCACACGAAAATATGGGAATCGGGCGGAATTCTAGTTTTTTGGCCGTAAAACACAAAACAACGAGGAACGGCCATGGCAGGGTGGTTACTATGGTTCCTTAGGTCATATTTGATGGCCCCGAATAATTTTAGGCGATCGGGGTCTGGGGACCCGGACCCACTCGGAAGGCATGGGCTATAGCTCACGAAAATATGGGAATCGGGCGAATTTCTAGTGTTTTGGCCATAAAATGCATAACAACGAGGAACGGCCATGGCGGGACGGTGACTATGGGTCCTTAGGTCGTATTTGATGGCTCGGAAAAATTTTAGGCGATCGGGGTATGGGGGGCCCGGTCCCACTCGGAAGGCGTGGCCTATAGCACACGAATATATGGGAATCAGGTGGAATTCTAGTTTATTGGCCGTAAAATGCAAAACAATGAGGAACGGCCATGGCGGGGAGGTGACTATGGTTCCTTAGGTAGTATTTGATGGCCCCGAATAATTTTAGGCGATCGGGGTCCTGGGGCCCGGACCCACTCGGAAGGCATGGGCTATAACACACGAAAATATGGGAATCGGGCAAAATTATAGTTTTTTGCCATAAAATGCAAAACAACGAGGAACGGACATGGCTTGGCAGTGATTATGATTCCTTAGGTCATATTTGATGGCCCGGATTAATTTTAGGCGATCGGGTTCCGGGGGGACCGGACCCACTCGGAAGGCGTGGGCTATGGCACACAAATATATGGGAATCGGGCGGAATTCAAGTTTTTTGGCCGAAAAACGCAAAAAATGAGGAACGGCCATGGCGGGGCGGTGACTATGGTTCCTTGTCGTATTTGATAGCCCAAATATATTTTAGGCGATCGGTTTCCGGGGGGCCCGGAACCCACTAGGAAGGAGTGGGCTATAGCACACGAAAATATGGGAATCAGGCGGAATTCTAGTTTTTTGGACGTAAAATGCAAAACAACGAGGAACGGCAATGGAGGGGCGGTGACTATGGTTCCTTAGGTCGTATTTGATTCCCGGACCCACTCGGAAGGCATGGGCTATGGCACACGAATATATGGGAATCGTGCGGAATTCAAGTTTTTTGGCCGTAAAACGCCAAACAACAAGAAACGGCCATGGCGATGACTATGGGTCCTTAGGTTATATTTGATAACCCGGAAATATTTTAGGCGATCGGGGTCAGGGAGGCCCGGAACCCACTAGGAAGGCGTGGGCTATAGCACACGATATATGGGAATCGGGCGGAATTCTAGTTTTTTGGCCGTAAAATGCAAAACAACGAGGAACGGCCATGGCGGGGTGGTGGCTATGGTTCCTTAGGTCGTATTTGACAGCCTCGAATAATTTTAGGTGATCGGGGTCCGGGGGCCCGGACCCACTAAAAAGGCATGGGCTATAGCACACGAAAATAAGGGAATCGGGCGAAATTCAAGTTTTTTGGCCGTAAAATGCAAAACAACGAGGAACGTCCACGACTGGGCGGTGACTATGGTTCCTTAGGTCATATTTGATGGCCCGGAATATTTTTAAGCGATCGGGACCCGGGGGCCCGGACTCACTCGAAAGGCGTGGGCTATGGCACACGAATATATGGGAATCGGGCGAAATTCTAGTTTTTTGGCCGTAAAACACGAAACAACGAGGAACGGCCATGGTGGGGCGGTGACTATGGTTCCTTAGGTCGTATTTAATATTCCGAAAATATTTTAGGCGATCGCGGTCCGGGGGGAACCCACTAGGAAGGCGTGGGCACACAAATATATGGGAATCGGGCGGAGTTCTAGTAATCTTGGCCGTAAAAACCAAAACAACGAGGAACGGCCACGGCGGGGCGGTGACTATGGTTACTTAGGTCGTATTTGATGGCCCAGAATAATTTAGGTGATCGGGGTTCGGGGGTCCGGACCCACTCGGAAGGCGTGGGCTACAGCACACGAAAATATGAGAATCGGGCGGAATTCTAGTTTTTTGGCCTTAAAACGCAAAACAACGAGGAACGGTCATGGCGGGGCGGTGACTATGGTTCCTTAGGTCGTATTTGATGGCCCCGAATAATTTTAGGCGATCGGGGTCTGGGGTCCCGGACCCACTCAAAAGGCATGGGCAATAGCACACGAAAATAAGGAAATCGGGCGAAATTCTAGTTTTTTGCCCATAAAATGCAAAACAACGAGGAACGGCCATGGCTGGGCGGTGACTATGATTCCTTAGGTCGTATTTGATGGCCCAGAAAAAGTTTAGGCAATCAGGGCCCGGGGGCCCGGTCCCACTCGGAAGGCGTGGGCTACAGCACATGAATATATGGGAATTAGGCGGAATTCTAGTTTTTTGGCCGTAAAACGCAAAACAACGAGGAACGGCCATGGCGGGGCGGTGACAATGGTTCCTTAGGTCGTATTTGATAGCCCGGAAATATTTTAGGCGATCGGGGTCCGGGGTCTCGGACCCACTCGGAAGGCATGGGCTATAGCACACGAAAATATGGGAATCGGGCAAAATTTTAGTATTTTGCCGTAAAATGCAAAACAACGAGGAACGGCCACGGCTGGGCAGTGACTATGATTCCTTAGGTCATATTTGATGGCCCGAAATAATTTTAGGCGATCGGGTTCCGGGGGGACCGGACCCACTCAGAAGGCGTGGGCTATGGCACACAAATATATGGGAATCACGCGGAATTCTAGTTTTTTGGCCGTAAAACGCAAACCAACGAGGAACGGCCATGGCGGGGCGGTGACTATAGTTCCTTAGGTCGTATTTGATAGCCCAGACATATTTTAGGCGATCGGGGTCCGGGGGGTCCAGAATCCACTAGGAAGGCGTGGGCTATAGCACATGAATATATGGAAATCGGGCGGAATTCTAGTTTTATTTGCCGTAAAATGCAAAACCACGAAGAATGGACATGGCGGGGCAGTGACTATGGTTCCTTAGGTCGTATTTTATCCCCGGACCCACTCGGAAGGCATGAGCTATGGCACACGAATATATGGGAATCGGGCGGAATTCTAGTTTTTTGGCCGTGAAATGCAAAACAACGAGGAACGGCCATGGCGGTGCGGTGACTATGGTTCCTTAGGTTGTATTTGATAACCCGGAAATATTTTAGGCGATCAGGGTCCGGGAGGCCCGGAACCCACTAGGAAGGCGTGGGCTATAGCACACGAATATATGGGAATCGGGCGAAATTCTAGTTTTTTGGCCGTAAAACACAAAATAACGAGGAACGGCCATGGCAGGGAGGTGACGATGGTTCCTTAGGTCGTATTTGATGGCCCAGAATAATTTTAGGCGATCGGGGTCCGGGGACCCGGACCCACTCGGAAGGCATGGGCTATAGCTCACGAAAATATGGGAATCGGGTGAATTTCTAGTGTTTTGGCCATAAAATGCAAAACAACGAGGAACGGCCACGGCTGGGCGGTGACTATGGTTCCTTAGGTTGTATTTGATAACCCGGAAATATTTTAGGCGATCGGGGTCCGGGAGGCCCGGAACCCACTAGGAAGGCATGGGCTATAGCACACGATATATGAGAATCGGGCAAAATTCTAATTTTTTGGCCGTAAAATGCAAAACAACGAGGAACGGCCATGGCGGGTAGGTGACTATGGTTCCTTAGGTCGTATTTTATAGCCCAGAATAATTTTAGGCGATCAGGGTCTGGGGGCCCGGACCCACTCGGAAGGCATGGGCTATTGCACATGAAAATATGGGAATCGAGCGAAATTCTAGTTTTTTAGCCTTAAAATGCAAAACAACGAGGAATGGCCACGACAGGGCGGTGACTATGGTTACTTAGGTCATATTTGATGGCCCAGAATAATTTTAGGCAATCGGGGGCCCGGTCCTACTCGGAAGGCATGGGCTATAGCACACGAAAATATGGGAATCGGGAGGAATTCTAGTTTTTTGGCCGTAAAACGCAAAACAACGAGGAACGGCCATGGCAGGGCGGTGACTATGGTTCCTTAGGTCGTATTTGATGGCCCCGAATAATTTTAGGCGATCGGGGTCCGGGGACCCGGACCCACTCGGAAGGCATGGGCTATAGCTCACGAAAATATGGGAATCGGGCGAATTTCTAGTGTTTTGGCCATAAAATGCAAAACAACGAGGAACGGCCACGGCGGGATGGTGACTATGGGTCCTTAGGTCGTATTTGATGGCTCGGAAAAAGTTTAGGCGATCGGGGTATGGGGGGCCCGGTCCCACTCGTAAGGCATGGCCTATAGCACACGAATATATGGGAATCAGGTGGAATTCTAGTATATTGGCCGTAAAATGCAAAACAACGAGGAACGGCCATGGCGGGGTGGTGACTATGGTTCCTTAGGTCGTATTTGATGGCCTCGAATAATTTTAGGTGATCGGGGTCCGGGGGCCCGGACCCACTCAAAAGGCATGGGCTATATAGCACACGAAAATAAGGGAATTGGGCGAAATTCTAGTTTTTTGGCCGTAAAATGCAAAACAACGAGGAACGGCCACGGCTGGGCGGTGACTATGGTTCCTTAGGTCGTATTTGATGGCCCGGAATAAATTTAAGCGATCGGGGCCCGGGGGGCCCGGACTCACTCGAAAGGCGTGGGCTATGGCACACGAATATATGGGAATCGGGCGGAATTCTAGTTTTTTGGCCGTAAAACACAAAACAACGAGGAACGGCCATGGTGGGGCGGTGACTATGGTTCCTTAGGTCGTATTTAATATCCCGGAAATATTTTAGGTGATCGCGGTCCGGGGGGGCGGAACCCACTAGGAAGGCGTGGGCACACGAATATATGGGAATCGGGCGGAGTTCTAGTAATTTTGGCCGTAAAACCCAAAACAACGAGGAACGGCCACGGCGGGGTGGTGACTATGGTTACTTAGGTCGTATTTGATGGCCCAGAATAATTTAGGCGATCGGGGTTCGGGGGCCCGGACCCACTCGGAAGGCGTGGGCTATAGCACACGAAAATATGGGAATTGGGCGGAATTCTAGTTTTTTGGCCGTAAAACGCAAAACAACGAGGAACGGTCATGGCGGGGCGGTGACTATGGTTCCTTAGGTCGTATTTGATGGCCCCGTATAATTTTAGGCGATCGGGGTCTGGGGTCCCGGACCCACTCGGAAGGCATGGGCTATAGCTCACGAAAATATGGGAATCTGGCGAAATTCTAGTTTTTTGGCCATAAAATGCAAAACAACGAGGAACGGCCATGGAGGAACGGTGACTATGGTTCCTTAGGTCGTATTTGATGGCTCGGAAAAAGTTTAGGCGATCGGGGTACGGGGGGCCCGGTCCCACTCGAAAGCATGGGCTATGGCACATGAATATATGGGAATCAGGCGGAATTCTAGTTTATTGGCCGTAAAATGCAAAACAACGAGGAACGGCCATGGTGGGGTGGTGACTATGGTTCCTTAGGTCGTATTTGATGGCCTCGAATAATTTTAGGCGATCGGGGTCCGAGGGCCCGGACCCACTCAAAAGGCATGGGCTATAGTACACGAAAATAAGGGAATCGGGCGAAATTAAAGTTATTTGTCCATAAAATTCAAAACAACGAGGAACGGCCATGGCTGGGCAGTGACTATGATTCCTTAGGTCGTATTTGATGGCCCAGAAAAAGTTTAGGCAATCGGGGCCCGGGGGCCCGGTCCCTCTCGGAAGGCGTGGGCTATAGCACACGAATATATGGGAATCAGGCGGAATTCTAGTTTTTTGGCCGTAAAACACAAAACAACGAGGAACGGCCATGGCGGGGCAGTGACAATGGTTCCTTAGGTCGTATTTGATAGCCCGGAATTATTTTAGGCGATCGGGGTCCGGGGGGCCCGGAACCCACTAGGAAGGCGTGGGCAATAGCACACGAATATATGGGAATCGGGCGGAATTCTAGTTATTTTGCAGTAAAATGCAAAACAACGAGGAACGGCCATGGCGATGACTATGGTTCTTTAGGTCGTATTTGATAACCCGGAAATATTTTAGGCGATCGGGGTCCGGGAGGCCAGGAACCCATTAGGAAGGCGTGGGCTATAGCACAGGAATATATGGGAATCGGGCGGAATTCTAGTTTTTTGGCCGTAAAATGCAAAACAACGAGGAACGGCCATGGCGGGGTGGTGACTATGGTTCCTTAGGTTGTATTTGATTACCCGGAAATATTTTATGCGATCAGGGTCCGGGAGGCCCGGAACCCACTAGGAAGGCGTGGGCTATAGCACACGAATATATGGGAATCGGGCGAAATTCTAGTTTTTTGGCCGTAAAACGCAAAATAACGAGGAACGGCCATGGCAGGGAGGTGACGATGGTTCCTTAGGTCGTATTTGATGGCCCAGAATAATTTTAGGCAATCGGGGTCCGGGGACCCGGACCCACTCGGAAGGCATGGGCTATAGCTCACGAAAATATGGGAATCAGGCGAATTTCTAGTGTTTGGGCCGTAAAATGCAAAACAACGAGGAACGGCCACGGCTGGGCGGTGACTATGGTTCCTTAGGTTGTATTTGATAACCCAGAAATATTTTAGGCGATCGGGGTCCGGGAGGCCCGGAACCCACTAGGAAGGCGTGGGCTATCGCACACGATATATGAGAATCGGGCAAAATTCTAGTTTTTTGGCCGTAAACCGCAAAACAATGAGGAACGGCCATGGCGGGTAGGTGACTATGGTTCCTTAGGTCGTATTTAATATCCCGGAAATATTTTAGGTGATCGCGGTCCGGGGGGGGCGGAACCCACTAGGAAGGCGTGGGCACACGAATATATGGGAATCGGACAGAGTTCTAGTAATTTTGGCCGTAAAACCCAAAACAACGAGGAACGGCCACGGTGGGGCGGTGACTATGGTTACTTAGGTCGTATTTGATGGCCCAGAATAATTTAGGCAATCGGGGTTCGGGGGCCCGGACCCACTCGGAAGGCGTGGGCTATAGCACACGAAAATATGGGAATCGGGCGAAATTCTAGTTTTTTGGCCGTAAAACGCAAAACAACGAGGAACAGTCATGGCGGGGCGGTGACTATGGTTCCTTAGGTCATATTTGATGGCCCCGAATAATTTTAGGCGATCGGGGTCTGGGGTCCCGGACCCACTCGGAAGGCATGGGCTATAGCTCATGAAAATATAGAAATCACGCGAAATTCTAGTTTTTTGGCCATAAAATGCAAAACAACGAGGAACGGCCACGGAGGGCCGGTGACTATGGTTCCTTAGGTCGTATTTGATGGCTCGGAAAAAGTTTAGGCGATAGGGGTACGGGGGGCCCGGTCCCACTCGAAAAGCGTGGGCTGTGGCACACGAATATATGGGAATCGGGCGGAATTCTAGTTTATTGGCCGTAAAATTCAAAACAATGAGGAACGGCCATGGCGGGGTGGTGACTATGGTTCCTTAGGTCGTATTTGATGGCCTCGAATAATTTTAGGCGATCGGGGTCCGGGGGCCCGGACCCACTCAAAAGGCATGGGCTATAGCACACGAAAATAAGGGAATCGAGCGAAATTCAAGTTTTTTAGCCGTAAAATGCAAAACAACGAGGAACGGCCACGGCTGGGCGGTGACTATGGTTCCTTAGGTCGTATTTGATGGCCCGAAATAATTTTAAGCAATCGGGGCCCGGGGGCCCGGACTCACTCGAAAGGCGTGGGCTATGGCACACGAATATATGGGAATCGGGCGAAATTCTAGTTTTTTGGCCGTAAAACACAAAACAACGAGGAACGGCAATGGTGGGGCGGTGACTATGGTTCCTTAGGTCGTATTTAATATCCCGGAAATATTTTAGGCGATTGCGGTCCGGGGGGGAACCCACTAGGAATGCGTGGGCACATGAATATATGGGAATCGGGTGGAGTTCTAGTAATTTTGGCCGTAAAACCCAAAACAACGAGGAACGGCCACGACGGGGCGGTGACTATGGTTACTTAGGTCATATTTGATTTCCCAGAATAATTTAGGCGATAGGGGTTCGGGGGTCCGGACCCACTCGGAAGGCGTGGGCTACAGCACACGAAAATATGAGAATCGGGCGGAATTCTAGTTTTTTGGCCGTAAAACGCAAAACAACGAGGAACGGTCATGGCGGGGCGGTGACTATGGTTCCTTAGGTCGTATTTGTTGGCCTCGAATAATTTTAGGCGATCGGGGTCTGGGGTCCCGGACCCACTCAAAAGGCATGGGCAATAGCACACGAAAATAAGGAAATCGGGCGAAATTCTAGTTTTTTGCCCATAAAATGCAAAACAACGAGGAACGGCCATGGCTGGGCGGTGACTATGATTCCTTAGGTTGTATTTGATGGCCCATAAAAAGTTTAGGCAATCGGGGCCCAGGGGCCCGGTCCCACTCGGAAGGCGTGGGCTATAGCACACGAATATATGGGAATCAGGCGGAATTCTAATTTTTTGGCCGTAAAACACAAAACAACGAGGAACGGCCATGGCGGGGCGGTGACAATGGTTCCTTAGGTCGTATTTGATAGCCCGGAAATATTTTAGGCGATCAGGGTCCGGGGGGCCCGAAACCCACTAGGAAGGCGTGGGCTAGCACACGAATATATGGGAATCGGGCGGAATTCTAGTTATTTGGCCGTAAAATGCAAAACAAAGAGGAACGGCCATGGCGATGACTATGGTTCTTTAGGTCGTATTTGATAACCCGAAAATATTTTAGGCGATCGGGGTCCGGGAGGCCAGGAACCCATTAGGAAGGCGTGGGCTATAGCACACGAATATATGGGAATCGGGCGGAGTTCTAGTAATTTTGGCCGTAAAACCCAAAACAACGAGGAACGGCCACGGCGGGGTGGTGACTATGGTTACTTAGGTCGTATTTGATGGCCCAGAATAATTTTAGGCGATCGGGGTCCGGGGTCTCGGACCCACTCGGAAGGCGTGGGCTATAGCACACGAAAATATGGGAATTCAGTAAAATTTTAGAATTTTGCCGTAAAATGCAAAACAACGAGGAACGGCCATGGCTGGGCGGTGACTATGGTTCCTTAGGTCGTATTTGATGGCCCGAAATAATTTTAGGCGATCGGGTTCCGGGGGACCGGACCCACTCAGAAGGCGTGGGCTATGGCACACAAATATATGGGAATCACGCGGAATTCTAGTTTTTTGGCCGTAAAACGCAAACCAACGAGGAACGGCCATGGCGGGGCGGTGACTATAGTTCCTTAGGTCGTATTTGATAGCCCAGACATATTTTAGGCGATCGGGGTCCGGGGGGTCCGGAATCCACTAGGAAGGCGTGGGCTATAGCACATGAATATATGGAAATCGGGCGAAATTCTAACAATGAAGAATGGACATGGCGGGGCGGTGACTATGGTTCCTTAGGTCATATTTGATCCCCGGACCCACTCGGAAGGCATGGGCTATGGCACACGAATATATGGGAATCGGGCGGAATTCTAGTTTTTTGGCCGTGAAATGCAAAACAACGAGGAACGGCCATGGCGGGGCGGTGACTATGGTTCCTTAGGTTGTATTTGATAACCCGAAAATATTTTAGGCGATCAGGGTTCGGGAGGCCCGGAACCCACTAGGAAGGCGTGGGCTATAGCACACGAATATATGGGAATCGGGCGAAATTCTAGTTTTTTGGCCGTAAAACGCAAAATAACGAGGAACGTCCATGGCAGGGAGGTGACGATGGTTCCTTAGGTCGTATTTGATGGCCCAGAATAATTTTAGGCAATCGGGGTCCGGGGTCCCGGACCCACTCGGAAGGCGTGGGCTATAGCACACGAAAATATGGGAATCGGGCGGAATTCTAGTTTTTTGGCCGTAAAACGCAAAACAACGAGGAACGGCCATGGCAGAGAGGTGACTATGGTTCCTTAGGTTGTATTTGATGGCCCCGAATAATTTTAGGCGATCGGGGTCCGGGGGCCCGGACCCACTCGGAAGGCATGGGCTATAGCACACGAAAATATGGGAATCGGGCGGAATTCTAGTTTTTTGCCGTAAAACGCAAAACATCGAGGAATGGCCATGGCTGGGCGGTGACTATGGTTCCTTAGGTCGTATTTGATGGCCCGGAATAATTTTAGGCGATCTGGGTCAGGGGGACCCGGTCTCACTCGGAAGGCGTGGGCTATAGCACACGAATATATGGGAATCGGGCGGAATTCTAGTTATTTAGCCGTAAAACGCAAAACAACAAGGAACGGCCATGGCGGGGCGGTAACTATGGTTCCTTAGGTCGTATTTGATAGCCCAGACATATTTTAGGCAATCGTGGTCCGGGGGCCCGGACTCACTAGGAAGGCATGGGCTATAGCACACGAATATATGAGAATCGGGCGGAATTCTAGTTTTTTGGCCGTAAAATGCAAAACAACGAGGAACGGCTTTGGCGGGGCGGTGACTATGGTTCCTTAGGTCGTATTTGATCCCCGGACCCACTCGGAAGGCATGGACTATGGCACACGAATATATGGGAATCGAGCGGAATTCAAGTTTTTTGGCCGTAAAATGCAAAACAACATGGAACAGCCATGGCGGGGCGGTGACTATGGTTCCTTAGGTCATATTTGATAACCCGGAAATATTTTAGGCGATCCGGGTCCGGAAGGCCCGGAACCCATTAGGAAGGTGTGGGCTATATAGCACACGAATATATGAGAATCGGGCGGAATTCTAGTTTTTTGCCCGTAAAATGCAAAACAACGAGGAACGGCCTTGGCGGGGAGGTGAATATGGTTCCTTAGGTCGTATTTGAAGGCCCAGAATAATTTTAGGCGATCGGGGTCTGGGGTCTCGGACCCACTCGGAAGACGTGGGCTATAGCACTCGAAAATATGGGAATCGGGCAAAATTCTAGTTTTCTGCCGTAAAATGAAAAACAACGAGGAACGGCCACGGCTGGGCGATGACTATGGTACCTTAGGTCGTATTTGATGGCCCGGAATAATTTTAGGCGATCAGGTTCCGGGGGGACCGGACCCACTCGGATGGCGTGGGCTATGGCGCACAAATATATGGGAATCAGGCGGAATTCTAGTTTTTTGGCCGTAAAATGCAAAACAACATGGAACGGCCATGGCGGGGCGGTGACTATGGTTCCTTAGGTCGTATTTGATAACCCGGAAATATTTTAGGCGATCGCGGTCCGGAAGGCCCGGAACCCATTAGGAAGGTGTGGGCTATATAGCACACGAATATATGAGAATCGGGCAGAATTCTAGTTTTTTGGCCGTAAAATGCAAAATAATGAGGAACGGCCTTGGCGGGGAGGTGACTATGGTTCCTTAAGTCGTATTTGATGGCCCGGAATAATTTTAAGCGATCGGGGTCCGGGCTCCCGGACCCACTGGGAAGGCGTGGGCTATAGCACACGAAAATATGGGAATCGGGCAAAATTCTAGTTTTTTGCCGTAAAATGCAAAACAACGAGGAACGGCCACGGCTGGGCGATGACTATGGTACCTTAGGTCATATTTGATGGCCCAGAATAATTTTAGGCGATCGGGTTCCGGGGGGACCGGACCCACTCGGATGGCGTGGGCTATGGCACACAAATATATGGGAATCAGGCGGAATTCTAGTCTTTTGGCAGTAAAATGCAAAACAACGAGGAACGGCCATGGCAGGACGGTGACTATGGTTCCTTAGGTCGGGGGGACCGGACCCACTCGGAAGGCATTGGCTATGGCACACAAATATATGGGAATCGGGCGTAATTCAATTTTTTTGGCCGTAAAATGCAAAACAACAAGGAACGGCCATGGCGGGGCGGTGACTATGGTTCCTTAGATCATATTAGATAACCAGAAAATATTATAGGCGATCGGGGTCCGGGCGGCCCGGAACCCACAAGGAAGGCGTGGGCTATAGCACATGAATATATGGGAATCGGGCGGAATTCTAGTTTTTTGGCCGTAAAATGCAAAACAACGAGGAACAGCCTTGGCGGCACGGTGACTATGGTTACTTAGGTCGTATTTGATCACCGGGCCCACTCGGAAGGCATGGGCTACGGCACACGAATATATGGGAATCGGGCGTAATTTATGTTTTTTGGCCGTAAAACGCAAAACAACAAGGAACGGCCATGGCGGGGCGGTGACTATGGTTCCTTAGGTCATATTTGATAACCCGGAAATATTTTAGGCGATCAGGGTCCTGGAGGCCCGGAACCCACAAGAAAGGCGTGGGCTATAGCACACGAATATATGGGAATCGGGCGGAATTCAATTTTTTATTAGCCGTAAAACGCAAAATAACGAGGAACGTCTATGGCGGGGAGGTGACTATGGTTCCTTAGGTCATATTTGATGTCCCAGAATAATTTTAGGCGATCGGGGTCCGGGGTCCCGGACCCACTCGGAAGGCGTGGGTATAGCACACGAAAATATGGGAATCGGGCGGAATTCTAGTTTTTTGACCGTAAAATGCAAAACAACGAGGAACGGCCATGGCGGGGAGGTGACTATGGTTCCTTAGGTTGTATTTGATGGCCCCGAATAATTTTAGGCGATCGGGGTCCGGGGGCCTGGACCCACTCGGAAGGCATGGGCTATAGCACACGAAAATATGGGAAAAGGGCGAAATTCTAGTTTTTTGCCGTAAAATGCAAAATAACGAGGAACGGCCACGGCTGGGCAGTGACTATGGTTCCTATGGTCGTATTTGATGGCTCGGAATAAATTTAGGTGATCGGGGTCCGGGGGGACCGGAACCACTCGGAAGGCGTTGGCTATGGCACACAAATATATGGGAATCTCGCGGAATTCTATTTTTTTGGCCATAAAACGCAAAACAACGAGGAATGGCCATGGCGGGGCAGTGACTATGGTTCCTTAGGTCGTATTTGATCCCCGAACCCACTCGGAAGGCATGGGCTATGGCACACGAATATATGGGAATCGGGCGGAATTCAATTTTTTTGGCCGTAAAACGCAAAACAACAAGGAACGGCCATGGCGGGGCGGTGACTATGGTTCCTTAGGTCGTATTTGATAACCCGAAAATATTATAGGCGATCGGGGTCCGGGCGGCCCGGAACCCACAAGGAAGGCGTGGGCTATAGCACATGAATATATGGGAATCGGGCGGAATTCTAGTTTTTTGGCCGTAAAATGCAAAACAACGAGGAACGGCCTTGGCGGCACGGTGACTATGGTTACTTAGGTCGTATTTGATCACCGGGCCCACTCGGAAGGCATGGGCTATGGCACACGAATATATGGGAATCGGGCGTAATTCAAGTTTTTTGGCCGTAAAATGCAAAACAACAAGGAACGGCCATGGCGGGGCGGTGACTATGGTTCCTTAGGTCGTATTTGATAACCCGGAAATATTTTAGGCGATCGGGGTCCTGGAGGCCCGGAACCCACAAGAAAGGCGTGGGCTATAGCACACGAATATATGGGAATCGGGCGGAATTCAATTTTTTATTAGCCGTAAAACGCAAAATAACGAGGAACGGCTATGGCGGGGAGGTGACTATGGTTCCTTAGGTCGTATTTGATGTCCCAGAATAATTTTAGGCGATCGGGGTCCGGGGTCCCGGACCCACTCGGAAGGCGTGGGTATAGCACACGAAAATATGGGAATCGGGCGGAATTCTAGTTTTTTTACCGTAAAATGCAAAACAACGAGGAACGGCCATGGCGGGGAGGTGACTATGGTTCCTTAGGTCGTATTTGATGGCCCCGAATAATTTTAGGCGATCGGGGTCCAGGGGCCTGTACCCACTCGGAAGACATGGGCTATAGCACACGAAAATATGGGAAAAGGGCGAAATTCTAGTTTTTTGCCGTAAAATGCAAAATAACGAGGAACGGCCACGGCTGGGCAGTGACTATGGTTCCTTTGGTCGTATTTGATGGCTCGGAATAAATTTAGGTGATCGGGGTCCGGGGGGACCGGAACCACTCGGAAGGCGTTTGCTATGGCACACAAATATATGGGAATCTCGCGGAATTCTATTGTTTTGGCCATAAAACGCAAAACAACGAGGAATAGCCATGGCGGGGCAGTGACTATGGTTCCTTAGGTCGTATTTCATCCCCGGACCCACTCGGAAGGCGTGGGCTATGGCACACAAATATATGGGAATTGGGCGGAATTCTAGTTTTTTGGCCGTAAAACACAAAACAACGAGGAACGGCCATGGCGGGGAGGTGACTATGGTTCCTTAGGTCGTATTTGATGGCCCCGAATAATTTTAGACGATCGGGGTCTGGGGTTCCGGACCGACTCGGAAGGCGTGGGCTATAGCACACGAAAATATGGCAATCGGGCAGAATTCTAGTTTTTTGGCCGTAAAATGAAAAACAACGAGGAACGGCCATGGCGGGGAGGTGACTATGGTTCCTTAGGTCGTATTTGATAGCCCTGAATAATTTTAGGCGATCGGGGTCCGAGGGCCCGGTCCCATTCGGAAGGCATGGGCGCACACAAAAATATGGGAATCGGGCGACATTCTATTGTTTTGGCCGTAAAATGCAAAACAACGAGTAACGGCCACGGCGGGGCGGTGACTATGGTTCCTTAGGTCGTATTCGATGGCTCGGAAAATGTTTAGGCGATCGGGGTACGGGGGGCCGGTCACACTCGGAAGGCGTGGGCTATAGCACACGAATATATGGGAATCTGGTTAAATTCTAATTTTTTGGCAGTAAAATACAAAACAACGAGGAACGGCCATGGCGGGGTGGTGACTATGGTTCCTTAGGTCATATTTGATGGCCCAGAAAAATTTTAGGCGATCGGGGACCGGGGGCCCGGACCCACTCGGAAGGCATGGGCTATAGCACACGAAAATATGGGAATCGGGAAAAATTCTAGTTTTTTGCCGTAAAATGCAAAACAACGAGGAACAGCCACGGCTGGGCGGTGACTATGGTTCCTTAGGTCGTATTTGATAGCCCGGAATAATTTTAAGCGATCGGGTTCCGGGGGAATCGGACCCACTCGGAAGGCGTGGGCTATGGCACACAAATATATGGGAACCGGGCGGAATTCTAGTATTTTGGCCGTAAAATACAAATTTACGAGGAACGACCATGGCGGGGAGGTGACTATGGTCCCTTAGGTCGTATTTGATGGCTCCGAATAATTTTAGGCGATCGGGGTCCGGGGTTCCAGACCCACTAGGAAGGCGTGGGCTATAGCACACGAAAATATGGGAATCGGGCAGAATTCTAGTTTTGGCCGTAAACTGCAAAACAACGAGGAACGGCCATGGCGGGGAGGTGACTATGGTTCCTTAGGTAGGTCGTATTTGATGGCCCCGAATAATTTTAGGCGATCGGAGTCCGAGGGCCCGGACCCACTCGGAAGGCATGGGCGCACACGAAAATATGGGAATCGGGCGAAATTCTAGTGTTTTGGCCGTAAAATGCAAAACAACGAGGAACGGCCATGGTGGGGCGGTGACTATGGTTCCTTAGGTCGTATTCGATGGCTCGGAAAAAGTTTAGGCGATCGGGGTACGGGGGGCCGGTCACACTCGGAAGGCGTGGGCTATAGCACACGAATATATGGGAATCGGGTGAAATTCTTATTTTTTGGCAGTAAAATACAAAACAACGAGGAACGGCCATGGCGGGGCGGTGACTAAGGTTCCTTAGGTCGTATTTGACGTCCCCAAATATATTTAGGCGATCGGGATGCGGGTGCCCATACCCACTCGGAAGGAATAGGCTATAGCTCACGAAAATATGGGAATCGAGCGAAATTCTAGTTTTTTGCCGTAAAATGCAAAATTACGAGGAACGGCCACGGCGGGGAGGAGACTATGGTTACTTAGGTTGTATTTGATGGCCCAGAATAATTTTAGGCGATCGGGGTCCAGGGGTCCGGACCCTCTCGGAAGGTGTGGGCTATAGCACACGAAAATATGGGAATCACGCGGAATTTTAGTGTTTTGGCCGTAAAACGCAAAACAACGAGGAAAGGCCACGGCGGGGCGGTGACTATGGTTCCTTAGGTCGTATTTGATGGCCCCGAATAATTTTAGGCGATCGGGGTCCGGGGTCCCGGACCCACTCGGAAGGCATGGGCTATAGCTCACGAAAATATGGGAATCGAGCAAAATTCTTGTTTTTTGGCCATAAAATGCAAAACAACGAGGAATGGCCATGGAGGGGCGGTGACTATTGTTCCTTAGGTCGTATTTGATGGCTCGGAAAAAGTTTAGGCAATCGGGGTACGGGGGGCCAGGTCCCACTCGGAAGGCGTGGGCTATAGCATACGAATATATCGGAATCGGGCTGAATTCTAGTTTTTTGCCGTAAAACGCAAAACAATGAGGAACGGCCATGGCGGGGTGGTGACTATGGTTCCTTAGGTCGTATTTGATGGCCCTGAATAAATTTAGGCGATAGGGGTCCGGGGGCCCGGACCCACTCAAAAGGCATGGGCTATAGCGCACGAAAAAAAGGGAATCAAACGAAATTCTAGTTTTTTGCCGTAAAATGCAAAACAACGAGGAACAGCCATGGCTGGGCGGTGACTATGGTTCCTTAGGTCGTATTTGATAGCCCGGAATAATTTTAGGCGATCGGGTTCCGGGGGGATCGGACCCACTCGGAAGGTGTGGGCTATGGCACACAAATACATGGGAATCGGGCGGAATTCTAGTTTTTTAGCCGTAAAATGCAAAATAACGAAAAACGGCCACGGCGGGGCAGTGACTATGGTTCCTTAGGTCGTATTTGATGGTTCAGAAAAATTTTAGACGATCGGGGTACGGGGGGCCCGGTCCCACTCGGAAAGCGTGGGCAATAGCACACGAATATATGGGAATCGGGCGGAATTCTAGTTTTTTGGGCTTAAAACTCAAAACAACGAGGAACGGCCATGGCAGGGAGGTGACTATGATTCCTTAGGTCTTATTTGATGGCCCCGAACAATTTTAGGCGATCGGGGTCGGGGGGCCCGGACCCACTCAGAAGGCATGGGCTATAGCACACGAAAATATGGGAATCGGGCAAAATTTTAGTATTTTGCAGTAAAATGCAAAACAACGAGGAACGGCCACGGCTGGGCGGTGACTATGGTTCCTTAGGTCGTATTTGATGGCCCGGAATAATTTTAGGCGATCGGGTTCCGGGGGGACCGGACCCACTCAGAAGGCGTGGGCTATGGCACACAAATATATGGGAATCGAGCGGAATTCTAGTGTTTTGGCCGTAAAACGCAAAATAACGAGGAACGGCCATGGCGGGGCGGTGAATATGGTTCCTTAGGTT